>NC_143052.1:32578939-32730454 GCF_052426305.1 Pelodiscus sinensis | reverse complement strand
AATAGATATAAATTAACCATGCATTAAAACATCTAACAATCATTTATTAACCCTTTATACATTATTTATTAATAGATCCTTGATATAAAATATAACTAATGGGGGTTCAGAACATTATCATTACGTTCAGAATTCATCATCTGAATTCCCTACAAGAATTCTATGTACATATTTCTTCTCCTTATTCTTTGTTTTCAATGATGGATATGAAGAAAAAAAAACAGAATAAAAGTGCTCCACAAGACCTTGTGGTGTTTCTAACTGAAGCAGATTCTTGCAATTCTAACAGAAATATTTTATTGAGACATCAGCCTTTCACATCCAGCCTGCTAGATTCTAACTGCATTGCAAGTTGTAACAAGAACTACCAGTGTGACCTTTGAACACTTCCTCTTCCCACAATTTATAAATATGTACGAGATAGATATTCACCTCATTCTTCAGAGAAAATATCCATAGAAGCCTTTAATAAACAAAATAAGTTACATGCCACCAAAAACATTTTGATCTTTAGGGTAGAATTTATCAGACGTAGTTGAAAAAAATCTTTTCTTTATGAAAACTCAACCAGGCAGATACACGTTCAAAAAGTAAATAAATGAATCCAGGCCTGGCCCTGAACCAAGCCTTTAGACCCAAACCTCACTGAATTGTTTGGCAATAGGCAGTGGATCAGAGAGGTTCACAGGCTCTGAAGGCAGAGATGTATCTGAATTTTACAGATGGCCATGTTACTGTCTATGATAAGCTAAAACATGAAATCTAAAATCCCAAATACTGAGTTTTTTGGAGTTTAAGGGACAGCATGATTGGAATCTGAACCAAAATCCAGATTTAAATTTTGCTTCTGGCTATTACGATTAAATTGGGTGAAAATAAAAACACTTATTATAAATTTCTTTGAAGCTTAGGAAGTTTTATTGTTCCTGGAACTCAGATCCATATTTTGTAGTTCTCTCCAGTCATAATAATTGACCCAACAATAATTTAGCACACTACATTTCAGAGTTGGGACTATGACAGATTAATTAAATCAGAAAGAAACAAAGTGTTCCTGACAACTCATTTTTTCTCAAGCTTTCAATAGCAGAACAATTTAATCACATCTCTGACAATTAGAGATGTTAATGTAGTTCTAAATATTTTTGTGGAACTCTAAGCAAAGCACCCAGGTCCTCCTACAGTCATCTGAACCTCCATCTGCCTCTAATATTGAATGAACAGATATTTAAATTATTCATTTTTACAAGATTTGGAGACATTATAACTCAGTTAATTTCAGTCAATGGTCACTAACTTAGAAGATACTCTCCTATCTAATTAGAAATGGTCTGGTTTTCAAAGTCTGCATGACTCTCCCTGCTATTCATAGAATCATAGAACACTAGAACTGGAAGGGACCTCAAGAGGTCATCAAATCCTGTCTCCTGTCCTCATGGCAGGACCAAGCACCGTCTAGTTCATCACTGACTTACCTGCTCTTAAATATCTCCAGAGATGGAGATTCCACAACTTCCTTAGGCAACTTATTCCAGTGTTTAATCACCCTGATGGTTAGGAAGTGTTTCCTAATGTCCAACCTCTGCTTCTTCTCCTATCCTCAGAGGTCAAGAAGAACAATTTTTTCTCTCTCCTCCTTGTCACACCCTTTTAGATACTTGAAAATCTTTATCATGTCCTGTCTCAGTCTTCTACTTTCCAAACTAAACAAGCCCAATTCTTTCAGTCTTCCTTCATAGGTCATCTTCTCTAGACCTTTAATCATTCTTGTTGGTCTTCTCTAGGCCTTCTTCAGTTTCTCCACATCTTTCCAGTATTCCAACTGAGGCCTAATCAGTGCAGAGTAGAGCAGAAGAATGACTTCTTATGTCTTGCTCACAACACTCGTGTTGATGCATCCCAGAATCATGTTTGCTTTTTTTGCAACAGCATCACATTGTTGATTCATATTTAGCTTGTGGTCCACTACGACCCCTAAATCCCTTTGCCATACTCTCTAAGGGTATGTCTACACTACCCCGCTAGTTCGAACTAGCGGGGGTAATGTAGTCATCCGCAGTTGCAAATGAAGCCCGGGATTTGAATTTCCCGGGCTTCATTTGCAAGAAGCCGGCCGGCGCCATTTTTAAATGCCGGCTAGTTCGAACCCCGTGCCGCGTGGCTACACGCGGCACGGAGTAGCTAGTTTGGATTAGGAACGAGGAGTACAGCTAGTTTGGATTAGGAAGCCTAATCCGAACTAGCTACTCCGTGCCGCGTGTAGCCGCGCGGCACGGGGTTCGAACTAGCCGGCATTTAAAAATGGCGCCGGCCGGCTTCATGCAAATGAAGCCCGGGAAATTCAAATCCCGGGCTTCATTTGCAACTGCGGATGACTACATTACCCCTGCTAGTTCGAACTAGCGGGGTAGTGTAGACATACCCTTAGTTTCCTACACAGAGGAATAGCTTGCTTTTGGGCCCTTAATAATGACCCTTTGAAAAACTGCCAAGTCTCTTCAGTTGTTTTTCCTCGTAGTCTTGCTTCCCATGGGACCATACCTACCAGCTCTCCGAGCTTACCAAAATCTGTTTTCCTAAAGTCCATTGTCCCTATTTTGCTGTTCTCCCTTCTACCTTTCCTTAGAACAGTGTTTCCCAATTTTATTTGGCCATGGAACCCTTTTAAAGCCGAAAGAATGTTGTGGAACCCCTAATAACAGTCATATATAGAGCTAAAAAAGTAGATCACACATAAGTAAGGATAATAATAAATAAATGCTAAATAAGGTCATGAGATCAACATTTAGTTTAATTGCAGATATTTAAAAACAAAAATCACATTTAATGTGTACAAAAATAAAGCTCAAACTAATATCCATTAAATATTACTTATTTTTTTTTAAAAAATCATAAAATGTTATTAGTAATGGAATTTTCTCATGGAACCCTTATTTTCACTTTGTGCAACCCTGGGGTTCTGCGGAACGCCATTTGGGAAACACTGCCTTAGAATCATGAACTCTATGATTTCATGATCACTTTCACCCAAGCTGCCTTCCACTTTCAAATTCTCAACCACTTCCTCCCTATTTGTTAAAATCAACTCTAGGACAGCTTCCCACCTAATAGCTTTTTCAACCTTCTGAAATAAAAAGTTGTCTTCAATGCAATCCAAGAACTTATTGGATAGTTTGTGCCCTGCTGTTTAGTTTCCCAGCATATGTCCAGATAGCTGAAGTCCCCCATCATCACTAGATCCTGAGCTTTGCATGATTTTGTTAGTTGTTTAAAAAAAACCTCATCCTCCTCTTATACCTAGGGTAGGCGGTTTATAGTAGACCCCTAGCGTGACATTACCCTTGTTTTTTATCCCTTGTGACCTAACCCAGAGACTCTTAACACATCTGTCTCCTACATCCATCTCCACCTCAGTTCAAGCACTATTGTTCCCAAAGCACTACGCAACATCTCTCCCAAGAACTGACAACCATCTGAGGCCAAGTCTATATCAAATCTGAAAGGTTAGCTTAAGTTACACAACTCAAGCTATGTAAATAACATAGTTGGAGTTGACAGACTTTAAAGCCAAGCGCCTTTGGCACCATCGCCACAATGGTGGAAGCAAATGCTCCCATCAACTTCCCTTATTCTTAGCAAATCAAGGAGTACCAGCATTGATTGGTCCTTACTAGACCTGCTAAATTGAATTCCAGAAGATAGGTCTCTGGCATGGTAAGTGTAGATGTGGACTAAAAGAAAACACAACATTCATTGCTCAGAACTGAATTTGCTTTAGTTACATACAGATAAATATCTCCAAATTGGCTGAAAATGTACAAGAGAAAAAGGGATTTTTTTCTTCATTTGCACTGCTGGCCTCCTGACTTTTTTCTTTGATGTAATAAATGTGCTCATACCATCAGGGTTATTTTTTTAAAGTCGCCACTCTACCTTGTTCCAATTATATTTTTCTCTGTTTAAAAGTGTTTTATAAGCATATTAAGGTGAGCTAGGTGTTGAGTTATGGTGTAATAATTCACGCCTTATGCATTTAACAGCATTCAGTCTCAAGCCTTCTGCCTCACAATGCACAAGGTGTGAATTATTGCCCCATAACTCATACCTTGACATTTCTCATTGTTTAAGTATTATACTGAGCTAGAACAAAAAAAAAATCTGTATTGGCTTTAAATATTTGCCCTCAATTAGGACTCACCATGGCACATTTTGTAAAATTAGTTTGTCGTCAAAAAAACAGATTATATAATAGGAAAAAATGTCATAGTTTAATTTAATGATTTGTTAAACAAATGTGTACACATCACACCCCAGTGGGGTTGTGGCCCATGACAAGAGCTCCTAGATGCTATGGTAACAATAAGAATAAGATGAGAATGAGAATAAGTGTAATACCCATATCTCCGTGAATAAGAAGAATTGTATCGTTCCATACCCTTCCAATAAAATATTGAAATAAAAGATTTTGAGAAAATAATTGTAGGTATGTATAATGTTTAAAATGCATATATGCAAAAATATCCATTTAAATTATTAGGGTACTTTTTGACCCAAATATTAAGATTTCATGGATTCATAGAACCTTAGAATGTCAGAACTGGAAGAGACCTTGAGAAGTCATTAAGTCCAGTCTCCTATGCTCATGGCAGAACCAAATATCAATATCATCTAACTTGCTCTTAAATATCTCCAATGATGGAGATTCCAGAACTTTCTGAGGCAATTTATTCCAGTGTTTAACCATCCTGACAGTTAGGAAGTTTTCCTACTAGCCAACGTAAATCCCCTCTTAGTCTTCTCATTTCTAAACTAAATAAGCCCAATTCTTTCAGTCTTACCTCATAGAGCATGTTCTCTAGACCTTTAATCATTTTTGTTGCTCTTCTCTGGACCCTCTTCAATTTCTCCACTCCTTTCCTGAAATGTGGTGCCCAGAATAGGGCAAAATAATCCATTGAGGCCTAATAAGCAAAGAGTAAAATGGAAGAATTACCTTTGGTTTTTGCTTACAACATTCCTGTTGATGAATCCCAGTGTCACACTGTTGACTCATATTTAGCTTGTGGTCCACTATGACTATGACCCCTAGATCCCTTTCTGCAGTATTCCTTCCTAGACAGTCACTTTCAATTTTATATATGTGAAGCGGATTGTTCCTTTCTAAATGAAGTATTTTTCAATTTTCCTTTTTTAATTGTATTCTATTTACCTCAGGCCATTTCCCTGGCTTCAGAGGGGTAGCCGCATTACTCTGTAACTAGAAAAACTTAGAAAACAACACATGGTCTAGCAGTACTTTTGAAGTTTTGCCATTTTTCTAGTTTGTTGAGATCATTTTGATTTATAACCAAGAGTTTGGTTATCTGTTTATACATGTTATAGATTAACCCCATCTAATATAACCCACACAATACGGCTGTGTCTAGACTGGCAAGTTTTTCCGCAAAATCATCTGCTTTTGCGGAAAAACTTGCCAGTTGTCTACACTGGCCACTTCAATTTCCACAAAAGCACTGACGATCTCATGTAAGATTGTCAGTGCTTTTGCGGAAATACGATGCTGCTCCCGTTCGGGCAAAAGTCTTTTTCCAAAAAACTTTTGAGCAAAAGGGCCAGTGTAGATAGCAGAGATTTGTTTTCCGCAAAAAAGCCCCGATCGCGAAAATGGCGATCGGGGCTTTTTTGCGGAAAAGTGCGTCTAGATTGGCCACGGACACCTTTCCGCAAAAAGTGCTTTTGCAGAAAAGCATCCTGCCAATATAGACGCGCTTTTCTGAAAATGCTTTTAATGGAAAACTTTTTCGTTTGAAGCATTTCCGGAAAATCATGCCAGTGTAGACATAGCCTACTGGTATATCCTTGTATTTACAGTTATTAAATATGATCTCAGAATCTTTTATGTGAATGGAAGAATTTTAGATATATTGCAATTTATTTTTTGGAAAAATTATATGTATTCAAGAGTTAAAACTTCAAATGCTTTTCTTGTCTTGTCACACACCAATTCTATAGGTCAAATACACAGAGAGGTGTTGGAATTACAGTTCATCCACAAGTTCAATTCTCATGCTGATGGCTTCAATCGAGATGAAGGATGGCTGGGACATTATCAACCTAACATTCAATGAAAGTGCAAACAGCTCTTTGTGTAGATTCTTGCGTTAGTACCCTTCCTATCTATTGCTGTCCTTTGATGCTTATCTGCTTTTTAACTATCCAATCTTCAAGAGCTTACAGATTGTCAGTTCTGCCTACTTGTTTTCCCCTTTGATATTTTCATACCCTCTGCTCCTTGTTTCCCGCTCCCATCCTTTTTTTTTCCTTCTCCCCTCTTCCTTCTCCCCTATTTATTTTGGGTCTGCACATCCTAAACTCAAAACTCCAGTCATCTGAAGAAGTGGGCTGTACCCACGAAAGCTCATGATACCTATCTATGGGTGTTTCTAGACTGGCAAGTTTTTGTGCAAAAGCAAGTGCTTTTGCGCAAAAACTTGCCAGCTGTCTACAGTGACTGCTTGAATTTGCGCAAGAGCACTGACTTTGGAATGTACAAAATCAGTGCTTCTTGCGCAAATACTTTCACGCTCCTGCTCGGGAAAAAGCCCTCTTCAGCAAGAATACTTGCTCAAGAGGGCCAGTGTAGACAGGGAAAAACTGTTTTGCGCAAAAAAGCCCCGATGGCTAAAATGGCGATTGGGACTTTTTTGTGCAAAATTGCGTCTAGACTGGTCATGAATGCTTTTGCGCAAAAGCAAATCTTTTGCGCAAAGGCACTTGCCAACTTTTAATACTTTTCCGTTAAAAGTATTTCCACAAAATCATGCCAGTCTAGACGCAGCCTATGTGTTTTGTTAGTCTATAAAGTGCTGCCAGACCATTTGTTGTTTTTTAAGTTTATCCTGTACAGAGTAACTCCGCTACCCCCTGAAGTTTCTATACATTGTTACTTAATGCAAGCTTTTCCCTTATAGTGTTCTAGTGGATGTATGATTAAAAAATGCTAAAATGTTTCTAAAAATATGAATTATTCACAACTTATTTACAAACTTAGGCCCCAGTACTGTGAAAATGTCTAAGAGTCTATTCACAGTGCATTCAGTTATGCAAATACATAAGTCTTTGCAGGATCAGGGCCTTATATATTATGCCTTATTTGTTCCTACCTTAATTTTGCAGGTGTGTTCTAAAATGTAATTGATATTTGTGAAGTGCTATGAAGTTTAAAAATCATCCACTCTACAAAGCCTCCACATTTTAATAGTTATAATAGTAGTCAAAGTTCAGAAATATATGTAGGAAGGCAATTCCCTCATGGAAAAATATTTGAATTACAGTACTGAAAAATTAAAACAGTGTAGGATTCAGTTCCTAAAACCATTTGCAAACTAAAATTATCCAACAGAATTTAGTCTTTGTGAACTCTCAGACAAATCTCTGTACATTTTTGCCTCAATCTACAGCTTTTTGAGATTGATGTTCTTGGTGTCAATCCAGCTAAACTAAGTTTGTTGGAGGAAAACACATGGATCAAGTCATATTACTGAAATCCTATGGTTTATTTCCTGTGTTCTTAATCCTGATGTGGACGGCACCTTCTGACTAAGAGAGGTGGCAAAAGTCATTTTTACTTTATTTTTCAGCTAGCATGACTGCCTTTTATTGAAAGCTGTGATTTAGTTGAAAAAAACTCAAATGAGAAAAAAGACTAGCACTTTATCTCCTTTTTTATCTCAGTCAGTAGGCAGTGACCTGGGACGGTTTATGTTCTGTAACTCCCCCACTACAGGAAACTTCCATATCTTATTTTATTATAGAGCATGGTATTCTATCCTAGTTTCACAATGGGAATGCTCCCAATATGGCTGGAGGCATGATAGTGTTTCTGTAATCCTGGCATATACCTACTTATACCAGGTTGCACCCAAGTACACTAAATGATGTATTAGAATTTATGAAATGGGCAAGAAAACTGGAGTACTTTGTATAAATACAGTAGACACAGAACGGAGGCCACATATGCAATGGGTCACTTTCATAGTGCTGGAAAAATTTATGCATAGCTGTAAGTCTCTGTGTTGTGCCCATGACTCATGGGCTCGGATGTTCAAAGAAAACAAAAAGAATGAGATGCACAACTTCCACTAAAGGCCGATACGAAATGAACACCTGACTCCCATAGGACTATGAAACTTTCAACTGCAGTGCACAGAGCTCAGAAAATGCATAACTCTTTCCAGAATTGGGGCTGGAGAGTTAGGCAAAGCTGGTTCAAACCATTTGGCAAATCCTAGCCCCAGTTCGGCAGTTAAATCTTTGTGAGTGGAACCTTCACTGTCACGGACTTCAGTGAACCATTGTCTGCCTGCAAAGATCTAAATCAGAGAATAGGGGTATTTAGTGTCATGTCTGGTTTGCACAGAATCATAGAAATGTAGGATTGGGAGGGACCTCAAGAGGTCTTCTGGTCCAAATCCTGTAACCAATGGAGAACTAAATATTAACTAGATTATTCCTGGCAGGTGTTTGTCAAACCTGCTCTTTAAAATCTCAAATGAGGGAGATTCCACAACCTCTATAGGCAGTTTATTTCTCCACCTAACTACTCTGACAATTAGAAAGCTTTTCTTAATGTCCAATCTAAACCAGTTGTGCCCGTTTTAAGCCCTTTGCTTCTTGTCCTATCCTTAGAGGTTAAGAAAAACAATGCTTCTCCCTCATCCTTGTAACAACCTTTTAGGTATTTGAAAACTATTATCAGCTCTTCCCCTCCTCCTGTCTTCTCTTCTTCAGGCAAAACAAACCCATTTTTTTCAATCTTCTCTCATCAGTCATGTTTTCTAGAACTTGAATCATTTTTGTTGCTTTTCTCTGGGCTCTCTCTAGTTTGTCCACATTTTCCTGAAATGTGGCACCAGCACTGAAGTTTAAGCCTAATAAGCATGGAGTATAGCAAAGAAATTACTTCTCATGTCTTACAACATTCCTCCTAATACTCCCTAGAGGTTTTTTTGCATTTATGAAAAAGTGCTAAACTGTCGACTCATATTAAGTGTGTGATCTAGTATGACATCCAGGTCCCTTTCTGAAATACTCCTTCCTAAACAGTTATTTCCCATTTTTGTATGAGTGCAACTGGTTGTTTCTTCCTAAGTGGTGTATTTTGCATTTGTCCCTATTGAATTTTATCCTATTTACTTCAGACCATATCTCCAGTTTGTCCAGATCCTTTTGACCCAGAACTGATCCCTGTGGGACCCTACTTCATATGCTCTTCCCACAGAGTTGTTTTCAATGCTCACAATCAAGCTGGAACAATTTTTCCAATTAATAATGCAACCATATTATAGTAACTCCCTCTAGATTGTATTTTCCCAGTTTGTTTATGAGAAGATCGTGTGAGACAATAAAACAATCCTTTCTGAAGTCAAGATATATCACACCTACTGCTTTCCTGTTATCCACAAGTCTTGTTAACCTCATTAGGTTAGTTTGATACAATTTGTTCTTGACAAATCCATGTTGGCTGTTACTTTTTGCCTTATTATCTTCTAGATGTTTGTAAATTTATTGCTTCGATATATGCTCCATTATCTTTCCAAATCCTGAAATTAAGCTGACTGGTCTGTAAGACTGTCCTTATTCTCCTTTTCTATCATAGATTGATGCTATATTTGCCCTTTTCCAGCCCTCTGAAATCATAAATGGTCTGCTTTGCAGTTACACGAGTGCAAAATCCCACATTTTTTCTGCATTTGATGCAAACTCCTAGGCATACATCATGAGTTTGTGAGGACTGACAAGAAGTTGTATGATGAGGAATTCAACTAGGTTTAGCAGCCATTTAGTTGTCTCTTTGTTACCAGGAGGAAAAGTACTGTTGGGAAGGAAAGGTGATGATTTTAAGCCAGAGACAGAAGAAAGACTTTAAAATAAAAATGCTTTTAGAAACCTCACATTAGGTTTCAATTGAAATGTCTTTCTACATGTATAGGGAGTTAGATCAATCAATCATTAAAATGCAAAATATAATTTATAATATTTTAGAAAAGAATAATACTATACTGGATTTAATAATGATCTTGTATCCTTCCCTATGATTAATATCACATGTACTGAAACACTGGGACTCCTGTTTGGCTGGCAGTGAAGCTGAATTTTTTTTAAAAGGACCTTATCACTGTTGGATCATGCAGGTATTACATTTATAACCAGATCAATGTAGTATGATCAAACTTGGCTGATTTATGCCAGTTAAGTATTTGCCTCATTGCTATTTCTTAGATTAAAATGTCCCCAGGACACTCCCTGCCTTTATTTTATATTTTATAGATTGTTGGATGCTGACAATAAATCATAAATAATAATTAGACATTGCATTGCTAAAAAATGTTCTCACAATTATTTGCAACCACAGAAGTGTGAGCGTAAAGCCATTTGCTTCTTTTTTATAAAATAAGGAAGTCCTAAAAAAGTATTAAGTAGAAAACAAATTAAAAACTTAAAATCTCTGTATAAATGGAAATGTTATGGAACAGTTATATTAATTCTGTTTTAGTTGCCATGGTTACAGAACTAGCTGTAATCCTGTCCCATTCTCTGGTCTTCTCAAGTGCATCCTTCACAGGGAGGAGGCCTATTCTTGAGATGGACCCAGTGATTCTCCACGAGGTGTACCGGTAGTTCGGAATAGGAAGCCTAGTCCGAACTACCTAGTTCGAGCCCCGTGTAGCCGTGCTGCACGGGGTTCGAACCAGCGGGGTTTTAAAAATGGCAGCTCCCCGCTTATGCAAATGAAGCCCGGGAAATTCAAATCCCGGGCTTCATTTGCAAGTGCGGTATGCCTACATTACCCCGCTAGTTCGAACTAGCGGGGTAGTGTAGACATACCCTAAGTGTATTCAAGAGAGCCTTCATGCTGTGTATGCAGTTGGAAAAAAAATCTTCCTTCTTCTCTCTTATTCCCATTTTATGAATACAGTATAATACAAAAAATATTTAGCTGTATTACATGCTATCTTAACCAGGAGAACAGAGTTGGCATTTTAATGAATATTTTTAACAGGGAGTATTGGATTTCATTTTGTATTTTGGCATATACAAAATCTTAGCAAATGCAAAAGTACATTTATCTAGCTATCTGTTCTAGGTCCCATAGCCTTCCCTGTTGGTCAAACTCTAGCGAATGATATGACCACCTCCACACACTTAAATACCACTATAGAAAGTCAGTGATCCTGATTCTCCATTGCCCTGCACCTAGTGGTAGTGCAAAGTTAGTTCAAAGTGGATGTAAATGCCACAAATCACAAAGCACTGCTTTACCTTTTGTTCAAACACGAAGTGTAGGGCAGTGACGAATCAGGCTCAGTATATTCCAGTGTAAAGCTAAGCAAATCATGAAAGATTTCAGATAGACAGA
Organism: Pelodiscus sinensis; assembly: GCF_052426305.1. Classification (NCBI taxonomy): domain Eukaryota; kingdom Metazoa; phylum Chordata; order Testudines; family Trionychidae; genus Pelodiscus; species Pelodiscus sinensis. The sequence continues at coordinate 32,719,035 of NC_143052.1, read as the reverse complement.
TAGACAGACATATAGATAGATTAGATAAAATAAGCAGCCTAACTCATCAGATGCGTTTACTGAAGCTTATCCTCCTCAGCTTCCTCTGTGTTGTTCCACTGAGCTGGCCTGATTAACCAACCATAGAGCAATGTTCAGTAAGGTGCATGCTATCACACACAAACATTGTCCAAAATCCCGTCAAAGAAGATGGTTGTCAGCATAGTGTCAAAAAATACGTGTGTGCATATGAGAGAAAGAGCATGTTGCCGAAAGAATCTGGTCTGCAGAGTAGATTTGAGAATTACTACCAGCTAGCTAAAGGTGATCTTCCTTAGCTCAGATAATTAAAGCCAGGATTGGAGTCTGTAAGAGCCAAGATTCTTCTCCTTTGTACATGTGTGACATATCTGCTAATTGTATTTGCTGTCTGCAACATGGATTTGTTCCAGCATCTCTACTGTACCGTGCAATCCCAAGCTTCAAGGCAGCCATGGAAATTCACAGACATCTCATGCAATCCAAAAATGTGCCAATTGTGAGAAATTTCCTTCCAATCATTTTTAACTCTAATTTTAATTGACTTACAAAGGCAAGCATAAGGAATGGAAAAGGAGAAATAAGCTAGATGTTCATTCACACATGTTTCTTATAAGTCTTGTTCCTAGGGCAGTGGCTAGTGGCACCAATAATTTTACTTCAGACTTAGTCATTTAAAAGAAATTTCAATAACATGAAAAATTGCAACATTATACAAAATATTTTTGAAAATGTCCTTCTTAGTCCTCAATGTAATCTCCTGTTGATCTTAATATTTTGGCTCATTATGCACAGTTACTTAAATGATAATATAGCAGTGTCAAGAAAAAATTTCTGATGGAAGAACTAAAAAGGCGTTAACCAAACAGATACAAAAGAAATCATCCAGCTGCAATTCTTACTAAATCTTTAGTTCAAAATCCACAAGGCCAGAAACATTAACAGTTATTAGCATTTGTTTAAATTCTTATTACTTTTTTAGTTTATTTTTATAATCCCCATTCTTTTACTATGAAATAGCAGCATAAACACATGTGCAGAACTAGTGATTTTGGGAATCTCAGGTTTTTTATGTCTAATTTGAAATGCCTTGAATGGACTTGACTTTCACAGGGTGAGTCCTCAGTACTTCCTGTAAATTTAGGAATTTATAAGTTGACTCATGGTTAAGCCTCTAAAATATGAGGCAATCAAAAGTGATTTTTGAAAATCATTATTGTGTATAATAATAATGTAATAACAACAATAATTGTTTTCTTCATTCCAAAATTTTCTTGAGAAAAGTTAGAGTGTCTCAATGAAATGTTTTGCTCCAAATTTTAAGGAGGAAACAAACAGCTCTAGAATTTAGTTTTCTCCAAAGTCAAGTCGCCAAAGGATAATGAAGAAGTGAGTTAGCACAGACAGCGTGGACAATTCCTTCATTACATTCTGACATCTAGTTCTCTAAGTAAAAATGACTCACTGTGCCCTTTCAAAAAGTAAGACAAATAAATGTTGTGATGACTACTTGTCAGAATGTATTTAAAGAGGTGCTAAAGAATTGAAAGATCATTCTAGTGGCAATAGTTGTGAGCCTGCCAAAAAATCAGTGAGGCCACCACATGATTGAGATGCTAAAGAAGCCTGAGTAATAATAAGGACACTGCAGAGAAATTAAATGAATTGCTTGTATTGGTCTTTGTGGCTTAGGACATGAGGAACATTCCAAAACCTAAACCATTCTTTTTAGGTGGCAAACATAGAATCGTAGAATCATAGATTAATAGAAATGGTAGGGACCTTGGGAGGACATCAAGTCCTGTCTCTTGCCCTCACATCAGGACCAAACACTGTCTAGATCATCAAATGTCTATTCAATCTGCTCTTAAATATCTCCAAAGATGCAGATTCCACAACCTCCCTAGGAAATTTATTCCAGTGTTCAACCACCCTGACAGTTAGGCAGTTTTTCCTAATGTCCAACCTAAGCAATTTAAGCTTCTTGTCTGATCCTCAGAAGCCAAACAAAACACTTCTTGTGTCTTGCTCACAACATTCCTGTTATGCATCCCAGAATCATGATTGCTTTTTTTTCGCAACTGTGTCACACTGCTAACTCATATTTAGCTTCTTGTCCACTATGATTCCTAGATCCCTTTCTAGTGTACTCCTTCCTAAACAGACACTTCCCATTCTGTATGTATGAAACTGATTGTTCCTTCCTAAGTGGAGTACTTTGCATTTGTCCTTATTAAACTTCATCCTATTTACCTTAGACTGTTTCTCCAGTTTGTTCAGATCATTTTAAATTATGACCCTATCCTCCAAGGCACTTGCTACCCCTCCCAGCTTGGTATCATCTGCAAACTTAATAAGTGTACTTTCTATGCCCATATCTAAATCATTGATGAAGATATTAAAGAAAACCATTCCCAAAACAGACCCCTCGGAAACCCCACTTGTTATGCCCTTCCAGCGTGACTGTGAACCATTAATAATTACTCTCAGAGAATTGTTATTCAGCCAGTTGTGCACTCACCTTACAGTAGACCCATCTATGTTGTATTTTCTTAGTTTATTAATAAAAAGGTCATGCGAGACCATATCAAATGCTTTATTAAAATCTAGGAATACCAATCCACCACTTCCCCCTTAGCCATAAGACTTGTTATCCTATCAAAGAAAGCTTTGAAATATGAGAAAGTGTCCCAGACTGAGATGTCAGTAGAGGAAATGTTAGTACAAATTGATAAACTAAATACTAAAAAGTCACCAGAACTAGATGGTGTTCACCCAAGTGTTTTGAAAGAACTCAGATGTGAAATTGAGGAAATACTAACTGTGACTTTAAACCGTCTTCGGTACAAAATGACTAGAGGATAGCTAATGTAATTCCAATTTTTAAAAAGAGTTCTAGGGGTGATCCTGGCAATTACTGGCCAGTAAGTCTAATTTCAGTACCAAGGCAATTGGTTGAAACTATAGAAAAGAACAGAATTGTCCCCAGACACCTACATGAACATAATTTGTTAGGGAAAAGTCAACATGGTTTGTAAAGGGAAATCATGCCTCATCAGTATACTAGAATTCTTTGAGGGGGTTGACAAGCATGTGGACAGGGAGGATACAGTGGATATAGTGTACTTAGATTTCCAGAAAATCTTTGCCAAGGTCATTCACCAAAAGATCTTAAGAAAAGTAAGCTGTCATGGGATAATAGGGAAGGTCCACTCATGGATTGATAACTGGTTAAAAAATAGGAAACAAAGGATAGGAATAAATTATCAATTTTCAGAATGGACAAGGTAACTAAGGGGTCTATACTGGGACCAAACTTATTCAATATATTAAAATAAATTAGATGGAGAAAGAGATAAACAGTGAGGTGGTAAAATTTACAGATGATACAAAACTGTTAGTTAAGGCCAAAGCAGACTAGCTTCACATGGATCTCACAAAACTAGGTGATTGGGAAAAAAATGGCAAATGATTTTTAATGTTGATAATTGCAAAGTAATGCACATTGGGAAAAATAATCCCAACTATACGTATAATATGATTGGGATTAAATTAGCTGTTACTACTCAAGAGAGAGATCTTGTAATCTTTGTGGGTAGTTCTCAGAAAACATTCATTTAAGATGCAACAGCAATCAAAATAGCAAACAGAATGGCATTGGAAAAAGTTTTAAAAAGGACAACAGAAATTACTATGGAAAGGGAATGGCTGCCATATGAGGAGATTGGGACTTTTCTGCTTGGAAAAGATATAATTTAGGAGGGATATGTGAGAGGTCTACAAAACCATGATTGGTATTGAGAAAGTAAATAAAGAATAGTTATTTACTCCTTCCCGTAATACAAGAACTAGGGGGTCACCAAATAAAATTAATAAGTAGCAGGTTTACAACAAAGAAAAGCAAATTCTTCTTCATGCAGTCCACAATCAATCTGTGGAACTTGTGGCCAGAGGATGTTATAAAGTCCAATACTATTCCACGGTTCAAAAAAGAGCTAGATAAATTCATGGAGGAAAGATTTATCAATGGCTGTTAACCAGAATGGGCTAGGGATGTTAAGGACTAATCAACTAATCACTATCAGATAGAAGCAGCAAGGGGTAACCTGGGCTTCGTACTGCACTGCCCCTTTGAAATGCCACCGTGGCATTTCAAAGGGGCAGTGCCGCACAGCTGATCTTGGGCTCCATGTGGCACTGCCCCTTTAAAATGCCATGGCAGCATTTCAAAGGGGTAGCTGCCTCCCTAGCGACTAATCAAATAGTCAATGCAAAATGCATCGACTACTCGATTAGTCAATTACACAGTACTTAACATCCTTAGAATGGACAGTCCTTAGCCTCTGCTTGTCAGAAGCTAGGAATGGGTGAAAGGGGATGGATCACTTGATGGTTACTTGTTCTGTTTATTCCCTCTGGAACACCTGGCATTGGTCACCATCAGAAGACAGGATACTAGGCTACATGGACCTTTGGTCAGACCCAGTGTGGCCTTATGTTCTTATGAGGTGAAAATCTCTTTGTAAATATCACCAAGAGAAAGACAGGACATATCCTAGTTGCTTCTCATGCTATTATTCTAACATCTGGAACATCCTGACCTTGTTGGAGTCATTGGAACTTTATCTATTGATATCAGTGGGTGAGGATTTCAATTCACCTTATAGCTCCTTGTATTGTTCAGTGGTAAGGAATTTATGGTCCAGAGTTATTTCAAAAAGTTTTTAGCTGAGATTTCATCTGGTAACTCTGAAACAGTTCTATGCTTTTTTCTTCAGAAAAACACACAGACACACACTGTTTTCAGTTGCTTATGTAAAAAATATGACTAAGTATTCAATATGTTATCTTTCAAATTAATCTGTCAGAGTGATCATGACACAGTATAATGATGAAACATTATCCTGTTCTAAAGATGAATTTATATAACAGTTGTAACTGGACTCTAGGGTGTTACTGATTGATGAAGCAATACTTTAAACAAATTGGGCTAATTTTGAGTGTGTGCACATATACTGAAAATCTACATACGCTGTTATTTGCAGATTCATTTTAAATTATGTACTTTCAGAACAATTTCTATATTGTTAAGAAGCTACATGGATATATTGCTGAACTCCATCTTAAAATTTCTATCTTCTCTTATTAGCCACAAAATAGACATAGTTGACATACTGGACAAATCCTATAGGTCCAAGTTTCATAAAAAAAGTACAAATATAAAAATTCCAGCATGTCAGACGTACCCTTAAGGATTAACCCCTTCCTGCCCATGCTGTAGCCAAGGGATAGGAAGTGGCCAGGTTATGTCAGTGACCAGCAGCAGCTAGGAGGGTTTAGCTGTTTTTATATGGGCAGCGGGTAATCCTGTGGGACCTTAGAGACTAACAAAAATATATATAGTATCAAAAGCTCATGCTACTATATATTTTTGTTAGCCTCTAAGGTGCCACAGGGCTACTTGTTTTTAAAGTTACAGACTTAATACGTCTACCCCTCTGAGACTTTCTATGGGCAGCAAAAGACAAGCTGCTTCTCGCCACAGAGGAGTGGGGAGGCAGGAAGGGGAGAGGAGGGAAGAGATGATCTCTGCTTAGACTTAGCCACGTCATCCTTACTCTCCACCCCCACCCCTTATGGTTAGAAGCAGCTCATGTCTCTTCCATCCTTGCACAGTGTTGAAAGGCTGCTGTTGGCCATGTTCTGGTGTGAAATCTCATAGAAATATGGGGGAGGGGGGCGGGGAGGCTGCGACACTCCATGCCCAGGTATGTTGCCTCAAGATGACACAGCACCAGGTACCAGGAGAGGCAGATCCAACCTGGGGTCCCAACCAAGCATGGAGGGTGGGGAGCACTGGGCAGGGAGGGTTGGGTCAGGTCTGACAGTCACTCCCATTTTTGCATAAGACAGATATGTGTGTGTCATCTCTCCTCCTGCAAACCTTAGAGATAAGACGGTAAATAAAAAGAATCAAGCTGTGCAGAGTTTCTTTTTAACGGGGACTCAGAAAACTTGTTTTAATTTGAAAATGTGTACTACATAGTTCTGATTGATTGCTGTGGAATTCATTTGAATATGAGTAATTTTAGCAGAAGTCCCGTATTCAGCATAGGGAAATATTGTCACCCTATACGCTGTTCATAAGCAGCTTACAATTTCCCAAATGTATGTGCTGTTCAAAAACTAACATTTAGATTGCTGGCCAGTGGTCTGTTGCAAGAATTTAATATGTGAAAAACAAAAACTATATAAATCAGTTCCTACATGATATTGTTATTTTCAAGTATATGTAACACAAACTTTGCTCTCCAGTAAGGTGTGGATGTGGGGGCAGGAGGCTCCAACACTGTATTATAACACTCTTCATAACTCCTCCCAGTACTGTATTTTGTTTAAGGGGAAGAAATTGTACCTTTGTGTGGAACCTATAGAGAAAATAAAAAATACTTTTGAATGGGATTTATTGAACAGAGTTCTGCAAGAGTCATAACAATTAATTCCTGAAAGATCCCTTCACTCCCTTCAATGTATCCAAAATTATTCCTGTTCCTCCAAGGTAACATTACTAAGTGGGAATGCACTTTACCAGAATTAATAAACTCTTCTTTATTTACAGGAGTTCTCTTGAAATGAAGGTATTCCCTGCAGAGAGGAAAGAAACAGGTACTCTTTTCTGTAATTGCTTCACTAGTTCTTTGGACTCATAAATGACCTTTCTTTTTATTTAATCCAAAGAGTGTTTGAAATGATTTAAGACTTTGAATTAAAACTCTCTTCAGATTGAGAATTTCTTGAGTATCTTTAACAAACATGTTGTCAAAGAAGCATCTGGATGGTAACTTATTTGTTTGGATTTTTTTTTTTTTTTGACATTTAAAAATGTCATAAATTTCCTTTACTTTTATAATGTAACCATTTCACAAACTCTAGTGTGCAATTAATCATCACCAAATGCTGCTCTTCTCAATATCAGACAGCCACCCAATCTATCTACTTGTGGGCATTAAAATAAGCCCAACCTGATTAAATTAGTTGTATCTGACCATTTCAAAAAACATGTAAGCTATGTATTGTTTCAGTACGATCAGTACTATTGATGCAGCCCATATTCTTCACATGATTAGAACCCCTGTTATTTCACATAGGTGGATTAAAGATATATTGTTCCTACAAGATATATAGACCTGCATTGGTGTTTGGTGCTGGGATATATGCCATGGGGAGAGATTGAAAAGGGATTGCAAGAATGTGCTGGCTGTATTATCCTAAGGGATAGTGTAGCCTCAGTACCATCCTTACTATTTATGGGGCCCTACACAGACTATTAAACTGATTCTCCTGTGCCCAATGGCAGCTTAAGGGGGCAATTTTTTAGTGATGCGATTTTATAATATTCAGCAACACACTAATGAAATATTTTAAAGCAAATTTTAAACTAAGGTTCTGTAGACTAATACTGTAAATTCTCCTCGGGTATGTCTACACTACCCCGCTAGTTCGAACTAGCAGGGTAATGTATGCATACCGAACTTGCTAATGAAGCCCGGGATTTGAATTTCCCGGGCTTCATTAGCATAAAGCCGGCGCCGCCATTTTTAAAAGCCGGCTAGTGCAAACCCTGTGCCGCGCGGCTACACGCGGCACGGGCTAGATAGTTCGAACTAGCTAGCCATTCCGAACTATCTGTACGCCTCGTGGAACGAGGCTACACGCGGCATGGGGTTCGCACTAGCCGGCTTTTAAAAATGGCGGTGCTGGCTTTATGCTAATGAAGCCCGGGAAATTCAAATCCCGGGCTTCATTAGCAAGTTCAGTATGCATACATTACCCCGCTAGTTCGAACTAGCGGGGTAGTGTAGACATACCCCTCCTTCCCCTCCTTCCTTTATCTGGACTCATTAAAGCTCATGATACCATCTACATGTTTTGTTAGTCTTTAAAGTGCTACTAGACTATTTTTTGTTGTTTTTTAAGTTTTCCTGTTACAGACTAACTTGGCTACCCCTCTGAAATGGTAAATTCAGAAAATGACAGCATATACCTGGGGCTGGCAAATGCCATTACCACTTGCATGGCTCTTTCACAGGTAATCTGTCTGGCAGGCTTTTTCACTTTAAGTTATCTAGATCCTCTCCAGAGAAAGCAGAACCATAGAAAAGGGATAGGAAGAGGCAAGTGGACATTAAGAACTTGTGGTGCTCAAATTTTCAGGTGCCCTGTACAACTGCATATTCTGTGTATTGGTAAGGATGACACTGTGTAGCCTGTTCCACCTGTTACTTTAGCTCACTGTGTGGCACAGTGAAAATATAAAGCTGGTCCTGGCTTTCTCTCTTCCTCCTTCAGACCTGTTTAGAGTGTTGACACTCGTGGAGGCCTATGGGTGGAGCAGTGGAAATTCAAGCACTGTCTAGTGTGGGGGCACACAGTGAAAGTAAGACAAGTACCTTTTTGATCTTTCCTCTAACTCTCAAACAAGTGTGCAAAAGTCCAGCACAATCTGATCTTATGTTTCTATTGGCTGGGCTATTTTATTCTATTTTTTGCAGGTAGACTCTCTAACCCCTTTTGAGCCAGAACAAGACAATTCATATCATACATTGCCTAATCCTCCAGCCTTGCAGGGAAGTAAATAATGAGCAGTCCCATAATATTGCACATAAAACTGGCTCTGACATAGCAAACATGAATGTTTGCTCAGACTGGGTCCAGAACTATTCTACCCAGTACTTCTCTTATACGGGCTGGAGGTTGGCTTTGCAGGAGGGTGTTATCCCACACTCCTAGTGCACTTAGGCAATTTTAGAGGCTGGTCTATTGTCTGCTCCAATGTATGTATGTCAGATTGCACCATAGGTGCTGGAACTAGAGGTGTGAGTTATGCTATTACATATCCTAAGCTCAAAGTGGTTTCCATTATATACAGGGTCTACAATTTGGGTCAATGGCTCTCAGCATCCCCTCTCTCACTGTAACAATTGTTCCAGGATAGTGAATAAAATTTTACATGGAAATCTAGATTAATATCATTGGAAATTGATTATTAAAAATTGGTACATTCCAATAGTCTCGCTGCATCATTGTGACTGTCTTTAGATAATAGCGGCAAGCTATCACTTGCTTATATAAACTGTCAGTTCTGGAAATAGGCCCTTCCTCCATATGAGCTTTTGGATCAAGTCCCACTCACAAGAAATTGAGAGCAATAGTATAACATTCAAAAATACATTAAATATTTCTAAGAATAATAAGAATAGCCATCGTTACACAGAACAGGACAAAATATATAAAATGTAAATATTTTCATGCTCCAGGGTATCAACAAATCACTAAACTGCCAGAAGTTAGAAAGAAATTTCCCCTCAGAGAAGGTTATTACATGCTTGTCCATTGTAGCATTTTTTGCATGGTCCTCAGAAGCAAGAAGGCCTGGTCAAGGATGGAAGGGGGGTAGTTTGTCCTGGGCTCCCTATTTGAAATGGCCCCCAAACCCATGAAGTTTGGGTAGGGCTGTGATCCTGTGTGCCAGATTGCAATGTCCAGAGTGGGGAGCCATATGCAGCCACACAATATAGCTGCCATCACTGCATGGTGAGGATGGGACAGCCCACCTCTCCAGTCTCTCCCTCTACTGTCACTCGTGGACTTTTTTTTCTTTGAGACATTTGTTGTTGTTGTTTTGGATGGTAGAGCCTCAGTTTCAGATTATGACCCAGGCCATGCAAATTTCTGTGTGGCCCTGCTCTGAAGCATTTGGAATCATACACTATTTGAGCAGAATATTGGACTAACAGAACCATGGATTTGGTCCAGTGTGGTTATTCCAGTTTTCCTAATGCTGTTGTGAATTGCTAATATTTCTAAGTGGGCGAAAGCACAGTCATGTTATCTAGCCTGCAGGCATGCTAACAGGAGCCCTAGAAAACTAGTCTGCTCTCTCTCACATCACCAGTCCAGGTTCTTCAGCCCTTGGAGTGCTGGGGTTTTATCTTTGTAGCCCAAGGTCCAGTGTGTTTCAGCAACAGCCTGGGAACTACAAGTTGTGGACTACAAACTGCGGCATGTTGGGAGAACTTCCTGGTTCCTTCCAGGATGTGTCCTCTGCCCCCAGCAGGGTCTCAGCAAGGACTGTGCTAGAAGCAGCACACAGGCTGCATGCTGAGAGAAGGGGGCTGCTGAACTGTTTTCCTGTTCTATGTTTTTTACAGAATAAAGCCTGTTCCTGGTGATTTGTCGGGGTGGGTCTGGTCTGAGGTGCACTCACACATACACTACGCAGAGCACACCAAGCAGCTTCAGGCCTAGCCCTCCCCCCCCAGTGGTGTGAGAAGTCACAAGCTTCCCCTATGCTGAATAACCTCACACTGGGCTAACCAACAGGAGGGGTTACATCTTAAAGCAGTAATTTCATAGTGTCAAACTGCTGGGGAACAGCAATAACACACCACCGCATAGAACATTACATTAGCTTTCCGTGACTTTTGCAACAAATTTTAAATCTCCATCATTGTGTGAGACTCGAGGATTTAATGGCACGAATCACTAGAAGTGATAAAACATGATGTTTCACTCACATTATAGGTTTTGACTTTGAAATGATTCACAATTTGTGGCATGTAACCATCTTCCACCAAAAATACATCAGAATAATTTTCTGAATTTAGTGACTTGTGGTTATATAATTTCTCAAATATGCCTGCAGCAATTTTGTTAAACTGTTTTTGACCCATGATTTATTATACAGTCTCTTCTTCATAGCTAGCACTTTAAAAGTCATCTTTCAAGTTGCTCTTTATGTTGCATGTTTTTATTTTTATTTCTCTTTGCAGTTTTCTTTAAAATGGTGCAGCTAACCTAGTCTTATACAAGAATCCTTTTAGTATAAATTGCAGTTGCACCACATTAGCTGTACTTTATTTACATGACATCAGTTTGAGTGGTCAGTGGAATAGCTGGTTGATTTTCCATATGTTAAATATCAGAAGTATTGCTATTTTACTTGAATGTATAGGCAGCTGCTAGGAATGTGTACATTTTCACCCTTTCTTTCTTTTTTATATCACCTGTTCACACCTCTACTATTGTTTTTAACCTATCTTTATCCACCATGCTGTGAGTTCATTCCCCAGAAGAGAAAACCCATTCCCCACAAATGGTGCCCATTCTTGAATGGGGAGGTAGGACGAGAATATGGAGATTTCTCCAGGTCATGGATCATATCCCCAGCATGCTTCAAGCCATTTTTTGGCTCTACCATTTTAAGAAGCAACAAATGTCCAGGCAGAGGAAGGAGAAAATTCAGGACTAAATTACCAACCACTTTTTCCTAATAAACAATGAATTCTCTCCTTTCCAATAGATCCCTGCTCCCTAAACTTTCAAGTACTTTAGTTTCAGTAATTTTTTCACAGCCTTCCCTCCTCTCCATGTATTTTGGGATGTGCTGTTCTCACTCACTCCATCCATCCTAATTCTTCAGGGAGGAAGACAAAAGGCAGGGGAGCACCAAGGAACCCTTAAAATGGATATGGAGTTATCTTGCGGGGAATGAGTAACCACCACAGTGATGGGGGGGAGGGGTCATATACATATCCAGATAAAATGATCCTACCCAGATCCGTAGAGATCACACATAAGACTGAATTTGCATTAGCTCTCTTACTATGATTAAAGGACCACTGATAGCTCTGCTGCTGTAGTGTGGTGAAAGGAGAAGATGACTCTTCCTTGAAGATAACAGGTTACATGTAGGGCTGGTTGTAGGTTAGCCAGCTGCTTTCCAAGAAGCTCCAGAAGGGATGCAAACCACTGGACTGCCTCTCCTATAAAACAACTCAAGGTAACCAGGGATATAGAGCCTTTGGGGAAGAGATTGAGAAGGGGTTGTGTTGGGTGGAGGTGAGAGAAAGGAGGCTGAATGGAGTCAGGATAAGTGCTTTTGATGGCAAATCAAAAATTGTGAGTTAGAAACACTGCCATGGTGCCTCATGGGAGTTGTAGTTCAGGGACCTCTTTCCTCCATTCTCTGTTATGGGCCAAGTCCCTGGCTGGACTACATCCACCATTATTAATCCACTTTTCTAATAAGAAACAGTTTTGATAGAAAAATTTCACCACTTCTGCTCTTCACCTTTCCTTCTAGGAATGAAAATCACAATTAGAAGTCTTCACTGCCTCTGCAAAAGAAGTGGAGTCCCACTGGACTAAAGAAAGGAAGGAAGCCAAGAGTATTGTTAAAGCGCTCTACCAAAGAGAAATAGATAGATTACATAGATAGATCATCAGAAGATAATCTTTATCAGAAGATAAAGTTCAAGAATATGCAGCACTATTAATAGATTTCTAGGCAAGGCTGCCAAGAAAACATTTCTGTGGGGTGAAACATTTTGAGGTTTTGAAATTTGATTTTGTTCTGATGTGGAATGAAAACGAGAGCGTTCGGGGGGGCGGGGGGCTCATGAAAAACCATGAGAGAGAAACCTTGAATAGTTAGTAGCTTTTCAGCTCAGTGACTCTCTTTCTGGCCCAATGAATATTTATTTATACAAAGTGGAATTGCTCCAACAGGACAGACAAGAAACACTGGTGAGTGGTATCAGTGAACTCACTTTGATCTGTCACATGCCCAGTAAGTGTCCTAACCATTGCACTACTGGGTATTCTCTCTCTCACTCTCGCTCTCTCTCTCATAATTTCCTATTCAAAAAATTAAAGTATTTGTCCAGTCTTGGATATTGTTACTGTGTTGTGCATATTATCTTCCCATTTCAATGCTTTCTGCTAGAATTCTGTTCAGTATTTGTTCCTAAATTCATTATTGAATCCAATAGCTATTCTTACACTTGAACCTTTTTTATTTTATCCTTGCCAGCTGGCATGCTGAAGTCTTCCACTAATAACTATAAATTACATAATGTATATTGTCATATAGTGGATGTATTCCTAGAATGGGATTTGGTCCGGTTACATAAAAATGACTCTGGAGGGAAGATTATGTAAGCTTCAGTTATAATGTCCAGTATAAATCTGCAGTCTTCATTTAACTTCTGTATGTTGCTATTCTAGAGTGTTTTTTCCAATAATCAAAATATTTTATGAATCATGCTCTTTCATGGCTAGATGAATATTATATGCTGAGCAGATGTTGAAGCTGCAAATTGAGAGAAAGGTTCTGGAAGTGAATTTACCACCTGACAAACAACTTGGCTACCAATTACACAATTTGATAGTGGGAAATATAAAACCTCTAATTCTGTAAATTTAAAGTTTAGTGAGTGATAACTTGAGTGTTTTCCCAGTTCCCTCTTGAACTTTTGCAAATGTTTATGTCCAGCGATGCCATGCTGAGAATGCATAATATATTGTGAAGTATGTTCATCCTGATTACATTGATTTCATCCCATATGCTCAGTTATAACTAGTCCCACCTGCTCAGGTCCCATTAGTATTGAGAACGTTTTTCATTTTAGACTGAGTAATATATTTAAATGATAAATAATTCGGCCTAAATATTTTAAGCCCTCTTGACCAAAATTAAACGTCTGATTAGTTAAGTTCTCAGGGGGAAAGCAGGCCCTAATGCCTTTCACTCACTCCCTTTTTAAAGGCTCTAAGGGTGTGTCTAAACTACACCCCTCTGCCGACAGATGGATGTAGATTAGGCACATTGCTATTGCAAATGAAGCGGGGATTTAAATATCCCGCATTTCATTTGAATAGAAATGGCCGCCGCTTTTTGCCGCTGCAGTAGTTTGCAAGCAAAAAGCGGCAGTCTAGACAGGGATCAGTCGACAAGGAAAGCCTTTTCCGATGGATCCCTTATGTCTCGTGCAACAAGGTTTACAAGATTGGTCGGAAAAGGCTTTCCTTATCGACCGATCCCCGTCCAGGCTACTGCAAAGTGCAGCATCAGCAAAAAGCGGCCGCCATTTCTATTCAAATGAAGCACGAGATATTTAAAACCCTACTTCATTTGTAATAGCGATGTGCCTAATCTACTTCCATGTGTCAGCAGAGGGGTATAGTTTAGACACACCCTAAGTGTGTACTCTCACCATTAGCTCTATAAGGAAAACTCACATAAACTCAGAGGCTTCTGTTAGCTCGTTCTTAAGATCCTTTTCCTAACCAAAGGCAGCAGAGTTTTAGTATACTCAGTGCTTCAGATACCACAGATTCTGCATGAGTCCCAGGAGCCTTTCCTTGTATGCTAGGAAAAAAACCACTTGTTTCTTGACCAGGCAAGTAATGCAGTGAGAGGGAAGAGCAGCATGGGTGGGGTGATGAATGGTAAGAAGGGCAAGGTCTGCAGTATAGGGCAAGAGCAATAGTGTAGGGAGGGGGATAAGATAGAGGGACATTGTGTTTGTGGTAAAGATGTGGGAGCACTGGTGTGAATGGAAAGTAGGGAAGAAGTGAGGGAAACAAAGGCTACTTTGGGAAGGAAAGAGAGACTCGACTGGGGAGGTATCTGAGAGCGCAGTGATGCAGGGAACAGAGTAAAATGAAGAGCAGTGTGGAGACTTTGAGCTTGATGGTGGGGAAGAGCATTTTGTGGGGTTTGGAGTAGCCTGCTGGTGGTCAATGTGTTTATAAAACTCCTCATAAAATAGCACAGAAGGCTGCAGCTACTCCCATTACCCATATTCTTCAGCAGTGCTCATAGCCCAATTTTACAGGTTCCCTGCACTCTACTAGCTTTGGGTATGTCTACACTACAAAGTTAGTTCGAACTAACGGACTACACTAGCGCTACACTAGCGCTCCGTTAGTTCGAACTAATTCGAACTAACGGAGCGCTTAGTTCGAACTAGGAAAACCTCATTTTACGAGGATTAAGCCTAGTTCGAACTAGCTAGTTCGAATTAAGGGGTATGTAGCCACTTAATTCGAACTAGTGGGAGGCTAGCCCGCCCCAGGTTTCCCTGGTGGCCACTCTGGCCAACACCAGGGAAACTCTTCTGCCCCCCTCCCGGCCCCGGATCTCTTAAAGGGGCACGGGCTGGCTACGGTGCCTGTGCCAGGTGCAAGCCTGCCAGCACCAGCCAGCAGACCCTGCACCTGGCATGGCTCGAGCCAGCCACCCGTTGCCACCCAGCCCTACGCCTCTTCCCGGGACTAGGCTGGCGGCTCCCGGGAGCCTGAACGGGTCCGCAAGAGGCGGGCACCCGCCTGGGCTAGTGCAGACATCGTGGACCTCGTCCACGATCTCCGCACTAGGCACAGGAAAGTGGCCGTCTAGAACAGGAGAGCTGCCAGCCTGGCCACCCAGGAGCAGGTAAGCAAGAGAATCAAGGGGGTCCAGTGAGACCCCCGACCCTGAGCTCTGAGCTTACAATGGCTGTCCTGGGTCAGACCAAAGGTCCATCTAGCCCAGTAGCCTGTCTGCCGACAGCGGCCAACCCTAGGGACCCTGGAGGGGATGGACCAAAGACAGTGATCAAGCCATTTGTCTCGTGCCATCCCTCTCCAGCCTTCCACAAACCTTGGGCAGGGACATCACTCCTATCCCCTGGATAATACCACTCCATGGACCCAGCCTCCATGACTTGATCTCACTTCCCTTTAAACTCTGTTCTAGTTCTAGCCTTCACAGCCTCCTGCAGCAAGGAGTTCCACAGGTTGACTCTTTGCTTTGTGAAGAACAACTTTCTGTTACTAGTTTGAAGCCTGCTACCCATTCCTTTCCTTTGGTGTCCTCTAGTCCTTCTTTTCTGTATGCACCCTCTCCACCCCACTCATGCTTTTAGAGACCTCTATCCTGTCCCCCCTCCGTCTCCTCTTTTCTAAGCTGAAAAGTCCCAGTCTCTTTAGCCTCTCTTCATATGGGACCTGTTCCCAACCCCTGATCATTTTAGTTGCCCTCCCCTCTCCCAGCCTCTCTCTTCCCCTCTCCCACCTCCTTTTCCCAGTCTCCCCCAGTTTTGTTCAATAAAGACAGATTCCATTTTGGAAGACACGTTATCTTTATTTTGTACATCAAGAAGAGGGGCTAGGGAAGGATAAGTGGAAGGAGGTGAGGAAGGAATGGGGCATGAGCCCCCGATGGGGAGGACTGGGCTGGCTCTGCGGGCTTCTGGGGGTGGAAGCTCTCCTGCAGCCCCCCAATTGCCCCCTCTCCCCAGATGGCAGCCTGCGGCAAGTGCAGCCGGGCTGATGGCCGAGTGGTGTGATGTGACCAGTGTGGGTAGTCCGGGCAATCCAAGCCAGGACTGCTTTGCAAGCGGGGCACCCCTGAGAACTGTCTGTCCGGGGTGGGAGTTGGGACCCTTTAAGCACAGCCCTCGGCTAGCCTGAGAAAGCATCTCCACGCTCTAAGTTCTTCTCTGATGCCCTGCCGGCACTGCTTCCAGCCATCCTTAACCCTGGTTCAGGGTCCACTTAATGTGGACATGCTAGTTCGAATTAGCAAAACACTAATTCGAACTAGTTTTTTAGTCTGGATCCGTTAGTTCGAATTAGCTTAATTCGAATTAACTAATTCGAACTAAGTTAGTTTGAATTAACGTTGTAGTGTAGACATACCCTTTTATATAGTTCCCTGCTTTGAAGCTCTGTTTTTTTCCCTCTTTGGAATTTCAGAGGGGTCTAGGAGCTAGCCTGTGGGGACATTATTGGCATTTCTCTAATTCAGCTGGTTTGGCAGATTAGACAGATTTCATGCATTTCTCTAGTGTTGCTCATTTTCTGTATCCTAATAAACTTTTGCTAAAGACACCTGAAGCATAACACTACATTTCTCATTAGTCATCTAGTTTATTTTTGTTCACATTTTTTAGTTCAGATTAAGGCGTTTCACACAATAACAACATTTGGGCCTGCAGTTACCAATATGCTTCCTCGACAATTATGGAATTCTGTATGTTGGTCTTTGAACAAAGGATTGACATATTTGATTCAACAAAGACAGCAGGATATATAATTAGGAGAGGAGGAAGGCAGATTAGATGCCGATTGCCTGCATGGCTTTAGACTCACCTACACCTGGACATGAATTTAATAGTCAAAACATTACTATTCACAGTAGGAAAAGCATTACTACATTGCAGTATATCCACATTAGTACACTGTTATCTTTTCTAACGTTGCTTAATAACAGGTTGTGGGTGACACTTGCAATCCCTAGGAGAACATCCTTTAAATCAATATGATTAACAGAGTTGTTAAGAATAGTTTCTACGGTAATATCATATTACAGCAGTTTGAATGCTGTGCTTCAGATAGATAAAGTGGCTAGGAAAACACAAAATAATGGCTACCTTCATTTAGCCTGTGCTTAATTCCCCATCTATTCTATATTTATGGGACCCTACAGAAGAGAAAATTGTTAATTCCATCTAAATGGGAAGTGATATCTGTACTAATTTGCATAGTCTGCACACTAGGGTTGTTGCATTTTTTATGTTAAAAATGCACAGATCAGACAAAGAAGGCCTCACCAGCACTTCTCGGGTATGTCTACACTACAGAGTTTTGTCAGAAAAATGGACATTTTTCCGACAAAACCTGTTACATCCACACTGCAGTTGCGTTCTTCTGAAAGTAAATCGAAAGAACAGAGGAGGTTTTCCGGCATTGGTAATCCTCTTTCTACAAGGAAAAGCCTTTTTCCAAAAGAGCTCTTTCAGAAAAAGGTGTGTGTGGACAGGGAAGAGGCAGTTCTTTTGAAAGGAGAGGAAAGAGGAAAAAGCACAGGTGCCCTGGTGACCACTCCATCCATAGTAATCACAGCTTAAATGCGAGATAGCATCCATATGGAGTGGATGCTATCTTTCGAAAAAGCAGATTGCTTTTTTGATGCACTTTGGCAGTGTGGACGCTCTCTTTCAGAAGAATTTTTTTTGGAAGATCTCTTCTGAAAAATGGTTCTTCTGAAAGAAGCCTTCAGTCTACACATAGCCTTCATTATATCATCTTTTTCTCTACTCATTGGGGGACTGAAGTTGACTCGAGGCATTTCAGAGAAAACTGTTGCAGAAGCCTGGGACATACACTTTTTCCCCATCACACCAGGGTTTCTCAAGCTTCACTGCTCCCCCTTTAGAAAACAAAAATTACCACATGACCTCAAGAGGGGGGAAATAAAGGGCATTGGGAAGGCCAAAGTGCAAAGGCTTCAGACTCAGGCAAGGAGTCTGTAATCTGTACCTTTTCATTCATAACTTGAAACAAAGCCTGAACCCTGCCACCCAAGGAGAGGGGGTTAGGGTGCTGGCCCCAAACTCCGGCAAATCTAACATCTGTCCTAGCTACCCTAATTAAAATAGGGTTCCAACCTACTTTGCAGTCCTGACCCACAGTTTGAGAACCACTGTACTATGCTATAGTTAGCTAGGACTGTTCCCTCAGCCTAAATTACTCCACAGAAGATTTCTGTTTCCAAGTAGCCTCTTCTTGGGGTCTCCCAGATCCACTGTATCAGGGATAATACAATGGTGCATCTATTAGGAGCAGCATCAGAAAAATACTTTTTAAAGTCAGGCATGACTCGAAGAGAGTTAGACACCAAATGGGAGGCACCTCCCTTGATTTGGGATTCACAGCTGCGCACCATCTCCTGACAAGCCAGCTCCTGAACCAAATCATCCCTTCCTATGGGGAAAAGGAGAAGGCAGTGGGGCTCCCTCCTGCATACATCTGTTAGTCAGAAAACTTATGGGGGATATGGCAGGCCCTTGTTCAAATCTGCACTTTTCCTGATGAAGAGCAGGAACTTGAATGCTAGGCTCCACTTCTCAAGGAAGAGCCCTAACCTCTGGGTAGCAGACTTTCAATCTCTTTTTTGCTGAAGCTGTTCCAGTGTATGTGAAAAATGTAAACATTCATTTGAGTAGGGTCTAGAAGATGGATCTTGTAGGTGGGTACTCTAACTACTGGGCTATAAAGTCATTCTTCCTCTGTCTGCATAAAAAAATAAGTATTTCCTAAAAAATAGAACATCTTCAACAAGGAAGATCACCTGATTCAGAGCAGCAACTTGAACCCAAATCTCCAGTGAATTCCTTAATCCCTGGGCTCTAACAGAGACATTGGTGGGCTTTCTGGGAAGGCCTGGTCCACTAAGCATGCTCTTATGTGACATCTGGGAATACCTATTAGATTGGGCCTGCAGGAAATAGATGGTGGAATACCTAGTTTGAAGATCTCAGTGGGACCTAAGCATTGAGCACCTTGGTGGTGCAAGTAGTTTTTCATATTGCCACCAGCTGACATTTAGGAACCTCAGAGACTTTACCAGTAAGGCATCTATGGAATCTAAGTTCCTACAGGATTAGCAAATGAGTAGGGATTTTGAGAACCTCAAATGTGGACTTCAGTACCTCAGGTGACATGTACCTAAATTGTCTTTTGGATATAGCCCTAGTGTGTGCTTTTGGAGGACTGGGTAGACTGTTGCTTAAATTATTTTGTCATTTGCTTAGCATTCTCTGATGATGGTTTATCATTACATTTTATTTCATTTCAGTCTATACTCCCCTATCTCTTAAAGGGACAATGATGGTTTTCTTCATTTTCTTAAATACACAACGTCAATTTGTTATTAATTAATTCCAGCCTTGATCCAGGATGATTCCTCTGTTTGCTAGTTTTGGATTCATCAGACTATTTCCAGTGTGTGTCACATCCTTATGATCATCTTGGGGTGATAAATGATCTCCATATCAGTTTATCTTCCTTTCTAATATAGCATGAACAACAACAAATTGTTATGCTTTTTTACTGTCTAGCACAACAGGGTCTTAGTTTATGACTAAGGCTTCTGGGCACAATGGTAATACAAATAAGAAATAATAGTTTGATTTTTAGCATCATTCAAAATTTACATTAGGTAAACAATGAAACATCTATTCAAAGTTTATTACCACAAGTGAGTAATGCTCTGAAAAAGAATATCCAAATTGATTTAAAAAATTCATACTCATAATGAATGAGACATAGAGTGAGAATGCTGTTGCTCTTCCTGATACATTTTTAAATAATATATAAGAACATTACATTTATTGTATTGAACTCTTTAACTTTCATCAAGTTCGAGTTTAAGAAAAGGCTGTTGTGACAAGCACACTGAAATATTGTAGATGTTTCCCACTTCTCTTATGTAAAAATTAATTTTTCTGTCATCAGCTTGGATTTGTTACCATTACATTAATAGAACATTAAAACTAATGTGTGTGTCGTGATGCAAACCTCTGGAAAAACAGGAATACCGGTAATGTGTTTTCTAACTACTCGTTATTTTTTATTTGCAGTAAGCAGTAGTTTTAAAGAATGGAAATAATTTAAATAGGAGGTCCTTAATTCCCACTATTTTGTCAAAGGCTTCTGCTATGCTCAAGACTTTTCTGCATATTTTGAAGTTTTCATGCTTTTAAAAGCAAGATTCTAGAACTCAGAAATCATTTTTCCCTGTTCTTTCAGTATCCTGAAACAAAATTTATTTATAATAACCATCCTCACATTTTAGTTATAGTGTTTTCATGAAATTGAAGAGAGAGAAGAAGAATTTGATTATTTACATTGATCTTGTAATGCCCAGAGTTCCTAATCCAAACTGGATAATATTGTGCTACGCGTTGGACAACGATTTGGTCCCTTATAATCTAAGGGCCCAGTTTTGCAGTTGACTGAACATGCAATAGTAATCAAATACATGTAGCACACAATTAGCCTCAAGAACAGATGTTAGGATCAAAACTGATGGGAAGGTTGGCTGGAGGGGGATTCAGTCATTACAGTATTTTAATACTTATTGATAGAAATTGATTTTCTTTCTAATCAATTATTATTAGGTCAAGTAATGCCCAGGAATCCTTTGAAATAACTCTTTAAAATACAAAGCTTATATGTCAATCCCTGGATAAAATTTCATATTTGTACCTATATTCCACTACCCCACAATTTCAGAGGTTTGGCTTGAAACTGTTTCTGCACAACATGAGATTTGATAATACGTCAGTAATACAACATACAAATTCTCCCAGAAGAAGTCAAGCAATTCATATTTTGATTTGGTATGCAAAATGGCTGGAATTCATCACTAGCAGTTCCCACTGAACTTTGGGAGTGGGCTACAACCACTTTAGTAACTCTGAATGAGCAACATAGGTAGAGCAGGACCTGGGTCTTCTGTAGCTGAGGCAAATGCTACAGCCATTTAGCTCCTCTGGTCTCAGTTGTGTCCCACTAATGAGAAAACATTTGAAATTTCAATTTTCATGGGCTCAGAAAAATACCTCCACTCAGCTCTGCTTGTTGGTCCCCCACCCTCCTCCCAATTCTCTTGGGATGTCCAGCCATCAGTAACAGGTCAAACATTTTTTGTTACCTCCCACCTTTTTCTCCTATATATGAGCTTCATTTTATCTGGGCATTGTTGGCAATGTGCTGACCTATATTGTCCTATTGTTTCCTTGGATTCTCCTGTCTGTCTGTATCTGTCTCTTGTCTTATATTTAGATTATATTTCTTCAGGGCAAGGATTGTCGTTTTTTGTTCTGTTTGTCCAGCCATTAATACAGTTGGGCCCTAGCCCAGGACAACAGGTATGGCTATACTACTACTATTACCACTACAATTTAATAATACTTTTGTTATTAAATGTATTGTACATGGGGCTATCTTTTAATTCTTTTAGGATACTGAAGCTAGTGCAGAAAGCAGCTGTTGACTTCTTAAGTAGTCATTATTGGAGAAAGCCCATCATATCTATGATTTTCAATCTGTATCGCTAACCTGTTGATTTCTGGGTACAACTGTAAGGTGGCCATAAAAGGTTTGACCACAAATTTCCTGAGAGAGACAATCACACTTTTTCTGATTCCCTGAGAGTCGTGCTTAAGAAGGTGTCCATCCTTCCAGTGTCATGGTCCCAGCAACAGGGCTGATGGAAGAGCATCATGGTCAAAGGTTCTCAACTCTGGATCTCGCTTCTCTGATTAGTCTGGTAATGTATGTATTTTGTGGCTGTCAGAACACCACAAAGCTTTGAGTAGAGAGGAGCTGAATGAAGGATAAGCCTCTTTTTAGGGTTGTACAGCCTTTCATTGACACTTTGGCTTGCTGAATTTTTTAAAATATATTTTTAATTTGACTGCATTTGGAACATTGAATAGTCATTTAAATGAATATGACTATATCAGTTAATCAGGAGACTCAAACATCTTCAACACCTATCGTGAAGAGGAAAAATACTCTACCATTTATGATCTGGTACTGTGTTTTGACTAATAAGGAATGATTTTTTACATTTCTGCTTGGCAAATGAAGATTAATGGAAGCAAACTAGGAACAATGGAATTTTTACAATGACCATTTTCTGATATACTTGCTCTCCAGCCAGGTTGTTCATACTGGTAATTTATACATATTGGAGGCCTACTTGCCCCTGCTTTGTATATTCTTTGAAGTCCAAGGCCTATATATACAGCATCTCCAGAAGGTTAAAGAATAGTATGCAAAGCGGCAGAATGTTGAGAAAATATCGAACTTTGCAATCACTGTAAATTTTCAAATAGATTTTCTGTGTCTGCCAACTGCCTAACTACATGAAAGGAGTTAAGGCAGCTAAGAAAAACACTTGGCATTGACAATCCACTAATTTAGCTTGAGTTACTGCACATAAAGAAGTACCTCTCCAATAAAGGCAAACACAAGCATGTGAATGCCTAATACATAGCCTGGAGATGTGCCAAATAACTCTAGTTTGTTTCTTGAAAGATCCAGGCAGCATGCAACTAACCTAACTATTGAGGAATTTGCTAATGATAACCCTCGAAAGAAATGCAATTGGTTGTTAAATGATATAGTGGGCATCAGGATAATTTATTTCTGGGTAACAGGATGCAACTAACTGTTGTAACTGTATTACATATTCTCTCAGAGAAACATAGCAATAGCAACTTTTTGAAAAATTGAGAAATAGGTAGTTAGCTAGCCAGGAAAGGCAGATTTGTTTGCTTGTTATTCAAATGCCAGGAAATCAGTTCCTGACTACAAATCTATTTTTCTGAGCCAAGGTTCGTAAAAATCTCACAGTTCTTTCTTAAATCCTCAGCAATATGTAAAGTTTGCTTACACTATACATCAGAAGGCACTCTATGTTGAAAGATGACGTTATCAAAACAATCTTGGACATTTAGGGAAACACAAAGGTTGACGTCTGTTAAAAAATATCTTATTTTGAATGGGGATTTTTACCATCACAGTTTAACAAATATATTATTTGCAAAGATCAAGTTTTGCTACAGAGTATGCAAAAGTCACAAAAATGATTGTGGAACCTGCAAGATCATAGCTCTATGAAATTTACATTGTTGCAGAGATTGTGTCTTTGACAGAATTTTACACTTGGAGTTTTCCCCAGCAATCTTTGTGCAAATGTCTTGGAACTATGCCTCTTAATTAAAATGTGAATTTCCAAACTATGTTAGATTTAAAATAACTTGAAGTTGAAGTCCATTACCTAGAGAACCTTACAAGGAGGTTTCAGAGGGGTAGCTGAGTTAGTCTGTAACAGGAAAAACTTGAAAAAACAACAAATAGTCTAGTAGCACCTTACGGCTATCTCTACACTCGCAGTGTCTTGCGCCAGAAATATGCAAATGAGGCTAAGTGTGGACTATTGCCAAGCCTCATTTGCATACCTAATGAGCCACCATTTTTGCAGTGCCAGAAGGAGCTGTCTACACTGCCCCTTCTTGCACAAGAAAACTTCTCTTACATAATGCCTTTGGCGGGACCCTCTTGCCTGTCCCCTTTAAGCCTAAGGCCCCCTGGCCCATGTCCCCAATGCAGTTTATCGCTGGCTCTTTAAGCAAGAGCAAGGCCCTCCAGCCTGAGTCCACAACGGTCCACAACGCAGTTTACCACTGGCACTTTAAGAAAGGCCAAGGCCCTCTGGCCTGAGTCCACAACGCAGTCTGCAGGATGATCACGGGGACACAACCCCAGATAGGGGGACCCGGGCCCACCCTACTCCACCAGGTCCCAGCCCAGGGCCCTGTGAGCGACCGGTTAGCGGGTCACTCCCTCGGTGGGGCAATCCATTTTAAACACGCCAAGGTTTTCGGGGTGGCTCCCGCTCCTGCCCTGGGCCACTTCCTACCTGGATCCCCGGGGCTTCTTCCCCTGTACTTGCCTGGCTTGCGGCAGCCTCTGGGCTGGCGTCTCCCCGGCAGACAGTCCCTGAGTTGCAGCAGCTCGCCTCCGTGACTGCTCCGGCCTCTGCTGGAGTCCTTCGCCACCACTGTGCAGGAGCCTACTTCCTAGCCCCTTCGCCTCCAGCTGTCTCCCCCAACTGAGGCCTTCCCCTGGTTTTTATAGTAGAGCTACAGCCTGGGCATGCCCAGTAGGGCTGTGTGGGAGGGGCCTCTGTGGCTAGGTAACCCTGGCTTGGCCTTGCAAGTTCAGTGCGGGGCTGCCTTGCCCCGTCACAATGCTGTTATTCCTGAAAATAATTGGCGTACTGGGATTGCGCAAGAGGGGTTTTCTTGTGCAAGAAGGGGCAGTGTAGACAGCACCTTCTGGCGCAAGAGCCTTTTCTGCAAAAATGGCAGCTCATTAGGTATGTAAATGAGGCTTAGCAATATTCCATGCTTAGCCTCATTTGCATATTTATGGCACAAAAAGCCGCGAGTGTAGACATAGCCTACATGTTTTGTTAGTCTTTAAGATGCTATTAGACTATTCTTTGGTTTTTAGGTTTTTTTCTTATAAGGAGGGATAGTCTCGGAACTTGGACCGCAACCCAAGCCGAAATGCTGACACTGCAGTTAAGCAGCTTCTTAGCCCAAGCCCCATGAGCCTAAGTCTGCTGGCGTGGGCCAGCCGCCAATGCCTAATTGAAGCGTGGACATACCCACAGGGTTTGTTTAGTTTCTTGCAAAGTAGATAGGAATGCATGAGTATGTAATATATTGCATGGGACACCAATGGCAAGATTTCAAAGAATAAAAATTGCCCAACTATTTAAGCCTAAAAGAGAAGTATCTTTGCTTTATTTACCAAATTGAAATTCTAGCACAGGGATGAATAACTTGCAGCATCTCAGATCTATTCAGTCATTATTATCCCTTTTAAATTAATTAGGCAACCTGAAGTCCCTTGCTGGAACTATCCTGGCAACAAAGTATCCACAGTTCCTCTGATTATAGATCACTACATGTTTGAAAATACCCTGTGAATTCTTCTATAATAAAGGCTGTATAAAACATCCTGAACTCTACCTATTTGCAAATAAGGAGCTCATATCTTTTTTCTCCATATCTTTTACATGAATCCAGCTTTTTACAATACTTCATCCCAAACTTTTCATCTTGCTCTCTTCAGAATGATCTGTAAGTAGATAAATGGGAACAGAATAAAGGAGTGGAAGAGTACACTGACAACTGTCCATTTTTAATAAGCTTCCTGGAGTGTAGTTGTAAATGGAGAATTGCAATTTTTAACTTCTCACATGAGTTTTGCATAATCTCATTGGTTTCATGATAAAAAAAAACCCCAAATCATAACTAGTAGCCAGAACTTCAGAAATAGAAAACACACATTTGACTATACTAGCCAAAAATGACTGAGGAAGACAGAGGACTCTTCCCAGGTTGGTTTAAGTCCAAAAATTGGATTGGCTGAGAGCTGATGTGACTACTTGCATATATTAGAACAGCCCCATAGGCTTGTACACCACAGGGGAATTCTCTCACAGCACATCTGTGACGTAGTGTAGGTACCTTGCTGGTTGGTAGGCTTGGGTTGTGAGTGACCTCCAGTGGCTGCTGTCTGCAGCACGGCCCAGCAGGGCAGGGGATGAGTCATTATGCAAGGGGTCTTCAAACCTGTCTGACAAGTTATCTCCGAGGGAGTGGAACAATGGGAAGAAGTGGAGTGGAGCCTTGGCTGGGGGCAGGGCTGGAAGTGAGTGAGTTAGTTTCTGTCTGGGAGCATGGAGGAGATAGCCTAGGGGAAGGGGCTGGAATTTAGGGGCCCAGTCTCCCCCATCTCAAGGGGGGCTGAGGCATCCTGGGCCTGCCCTGGAACCAGATTACATCTGTGCTGTGCTGTATCCTGGAGAAGCAATAAACACCCTCTATTCTACTGGCTGGTGGAGTCTATCCGTGCCATTACAGGGGTGCAGGAGACGGGAAAACCTCAACGCGCCGTCACAACATCATAGTAACTTTCCTATATCTGGAGTAGCATAGATGAGTAGCATAGATGAGCGAGAGCAAGAATTAGTCTCTGTATATTCTATAACAGCTAAGAAGTGAAGGAAAAGTCATGATAAGAAACAAAGGGGATATTCTTGCAAGTTGCAAAGGGCTTCCTTAGAGTCACTAAGTACTATCCTCTCCCACTCAGCTCCATAAGAGTTGTGTGATCAGCATAGGGCAGCGCATTGAACACATTTATAGAGCTTTGAAAATATAACAGAAAAGTACCTAGAAAAAAATCTTTGACTGAACAGAAAGAGACAGCACACGGGATAGGAAAGGACATGATCTTTTCAGAACAATTCACGAAATGCTGCCATTACAAGTAACACCAGCTGATATTTTTAGGCAAATAGGGGAAATGTACTATTTTTCCCAGAGTCAGCTTCAAAGGAAATGTATTTTATACAAATACTCCATGGTGGGATATCACTAATAGTTAACAAAACAGATATGCAAGATATGGGAGACTGAATTAATTAGGAGTAATACTGAAAGCACATTTTTCCTTTTGTTTCTGCAGTCTGGAAAGAAAAATAAAACAGATTCTTTTGTGACTTAAACCAGTCTTACCACACTGACACCAGTGTTATCAGTAAAGCTATTCCTGATGTGCAACAATATATGGGCTCATCTATGCTTAAAACACTAAATTTGCATGGTGCTGCAGTGTGAATACTACCTGTGCCATTAAGAAGATTTCTCCTATGAGTGTAGGTAATCCGCCTCGTAAGAGGCAGTAACCAGATCAATGAAGGAATTCTTTCATCAGCCCTACATGGGTATTTTGGTCAGTTTAACTCCACCACTCAGAGGGTGGATTATTTTAAATAATCCAAAAGTGCTAAATATTTTATATAGCAGAATACAGCTGGTCCCCGACTTATGAATGAGTTACGTACAAAACACTAGGTCATAAGTCGATCTGTTTATAAGTCGGATTACGTTCACTTATGTACACCTGCGCTGTTCATAAGTGCAGATTTTGTTTGTAACTTGGGTTCCGGCTATATAGGAGGTTGGTCGTAAATACAAACAGTCGTAAGTCAATGCTTTCGTAACTCGGGGACCGGCTGCATACAGACTTATGTTCCAGGTTGCCATGTGTTACCAATGACATATTGTCCTCCATATTGAAAAGCATAACTTTTGAGATTGCAGAATAGATTGACAAAACAGGGTAAAAGGGAGCAACCCTGAATTTCTTAATCACAAATGCAGATTTGCTGAAGAAAGCAGTGAAGTTTTAGGATTGCAATTTGTATGGACACTATCTGTGGGACAAAAAGCCAGGACACTGAATGGAAGTTTTCTGTGTGCTCCCATCCCTTCCATTTAAGCACTCTGACTTCAGCAAAAAATAATGACACTTTGGATAAAGAGCTCATAGCAAACTAGAGCTGGGTCAGTTTGCTAAAATGCAATGAAAACAACACTCTGGAATGGATTTTGATCTAAGAAGGGTTCGGGGCTTTTTTCACCTTTAACTGAGTTAATAAGATTCATAAACTCTGTCACTTTTACCCAGACTATTGGGTTTTTCTGTTTCCTTTTGCCCTATAGGGGCACTGTTGTGACTTTCCCTTGATGACTGGAGACCTACATCAGGAAAATGTCAGTCCGTGTTATTCACTCAAGTGTGAATTTCAACCAAAAATGTGTCCTGTTAATACTTGAAGTAAAATGTGTCAGCAAGTTGAAATGATATTTTCTGCCATCTGGGCTGCCTGTCATCAGCTCATAAGTACAGGACAGAATTGCTAGGTATAAATTATAGTTCGTGAGGAGGAAATATAAGCACTTCATAAATGACTCATTCTCCTATTAGTATAGGGCCTAATCTTGCAATCAATGCCCACTGAAAGCTCCTACTGAATTCAAATAATCCCTTTGTCTCCAAGTCCTTGTGTGTGAACAGCAACTGGGAGATCAAACTCCCTTGTCAGCAATGCCTGTAGTATTCTGCTTTCTCTGACTAAAAATTAAAGCTACTTGTCCATCTTGAACATCAGCTACTGTAGCCTTAAGAAAGCATAATACAAATGAAACTTGCTATACTTGCGCATAATACAAAAGAAACTTCCTATATTTGCACTGTCATGAAAACTGCACGAGACAAAGTTCCTAGCAATTAGCTACAATCCAAACAACTCAAAGAGAGACTACAGAATTAAAAAGCAAAAATGGGCTGGTAGCTTTGCATTCATTTATCCTAATGTTGATAAACATGATGACATTATTAATCGAAGATTAGATTATGTTTCATTCAGTTAGCCTAGAATACAAAGTAGTGTACGCAGTCATTGCCTCAAAAGGAGCCTGCTGAGGCATCAGGATTCAGTAACAATTCCTTCAATGCTCCCTGCTTGCTCAGGGGAGGAGAGTAAAGTAATTTACTTTAGTCTTTGAAACAGTGTAGCTTGCTTTATTTTAGCCATGCACTCAGCCATTCACGTCCCACTCTGTCCCCTCAAAGCCTAGGGTAGCATCTGGAATGCAGACCCAAGATGAAGTTAACCCAAACATTGCCACACAGGAAGGGAAGGTATTACTCCCAGCAATACTACAGCTAATCACAATCTAATTCATAAAATGGTTGGCATCTTGTGCTGCATTTATTTTTATTTTGTTTTATATTTTACTTAAAACTCATAAAAGATTAAAAGCAAGAAACTAGATTTAGAAGAGTCAAAGATTCATGAGCTTTAAGCTATTATTATATTTGGCTTTGTCCTGCTCCATAACACGGGGAAATGCAACACCTCAAAAAAGTTCATAATCATTTTTACATGTGTTTTCATACAAAAGATATTGGCAGACGACCCTCTGAATTCAACAACTTTATATCCAGGCAATTCTTAAGAGTATTCCCTCAAATGTTCATGGTTCTCTGGTGGTGATAATTCTGATGTAATCAATTTCTCCACATTTTGTTTAACTATGTGGAAGTTTGGCCATGGCCCAGGAATAACCATTTAGGCATTCAGTTACCATGACCCTGTGCAATTCATGAAAGTGCCTGTGCAAATTAGGAATGCAACTGTTTGTTTCAAAATCAACCCCTTAAAAATTCTTTTGATGAGTTCCAACCCCTTCATATTTAGGGGTTAAATTAAATTAAATTAAATTAAATAGTCTTTTATGACAAATGTAGTACCCAAATCAAAAGAATGATTAAAGAATGTGACATTCGTTGTTTAAATGCAGAAGCAATAGAATGGCACCAAAACTTTGCAGAGTATTGAGTTTTGGCCTACACAGGAAGAAGAGTCAAGCCATAGCGGCATTTGTCCTTCGGCAATGATTTTTGCCAGTTTGAAGAATGGTACGCAATACAGGGAACCCCCTGACTTCATTATCTTTCCATCATGTAAATGCTTCATGTTGTTTTTCTATTTCCCTTTGCATAGACATTATAATACTGACCTGTGGGGAGGGGAGGAAGGAGAACATGCACTTCCCCAAATGCCAAGGTAGGGGGACCAGCAGCTGGTGGGGCTATTGGCTATTGACATGACCACATCATTTCCCTTATCAGCCTAACCTTTGAATCTCCTTTCTCCACAGTTTCAAGATCAAGTTTTGTGTCAAGACGCTGTCTTTTACTTCTTATCTGCCCTAGTTACTGTGTTCCCTCTGCTTTGCTTCAAGCTCTGAGATCCCATTTGTCTACTGTTTCCACAGCCACATCTTGTGCTTTCTCCTTTGCTGCTTATCAACACTTTCTACTAAAATGGCCTCCATAAAGTCATGACTATCTCTTCATTTAAATTCCTCCTGAAACTTTTTTTCTTCTCATACCTTGGAGGTGTTAGCTACGTCATCTATTCATTTACTACTGTTAGTTGAAAACACATTAAAAATGTCAAGGCAAGCTATGCATTCGGCAGACTGCTGACCAAAGTGTGGGACCGCCGTGGAATAAGCCTTGCTACAAAGCTTAAAGTCTATCGAGCAGTAGTGTTAACTACCCTGATGTATGCCAGTGAGACTTGGACTGTATACAGGAGGCACGCTAGGCAACTGAACCACTTCCACACGATTTGCCTCCGCAGACTTCTGAGGATCTGGTGGCAGGATAAGGTGCCAGACACAGAAGTCCTTTCTAGAGCAGGTCTGCCGTCAGTTTACACCCTGCTGATGAAAGCTCAGACACGCTGGGCAGGCCATGTTGCAAGGATGCCAGATCATCGCATCCCTAAACAGCTCTTCTATGGTGAGCTGTTTCAAGGGAAGCGATCGCACGGGGGACAAAAGAAGCGATACAAAGATACGCTTAAAGCCTCTCTCAAGTCCCTTGATATTGACACCACCTCCTGGGAGACCCTGGCACAAGACCGATCAACATGGCACACGCTGATCTACCAAGGCTGTCAAACATCTGAAGCCAGAAGGACAACCATAGCACAAGAGAAGCCAGAGTTGCAAAAGCTGCAACAGTGGTGCCCACACATGTCTGCCCGACATGTGGCAGAACATTCCGTGCCCGCATCGGCCTTATCAGCCATTTGCGGACACACCGTGGACAGTCCACAACCCGTTAGATGTCAAGGTCCTCTTCGAATACGATGGACGAACAACAACAAAAATGTCACTATACATTTATGAACAATTCCTTTCTTTTTCCCTCTCTTTTTTTTTTCTGAATTACATTTTTAATATAACAATCAAATTTTGGAAAAACAAAATTCAAGAAAATTTGACTCTCTTAACAATTTATTTGCTGCTTACATGACCTGCTTGTTTAGCAAGAAGGAAAAAAGAGTCCAATTCTGCAAGTAAAGGTGCATAAGATTAATGATGGTGAGGAAATGTTTAGTTTTAACTGGTGGAGTGAGGGCAGGGATAGGCAATTTATTGTCTTAATGTTAAAAAAGATAAACAATGACCAAATCCAACCACATATGAAAGGAAAATGAGTAAGACATGTGCGTACTGGTATTGATCACCACACAACTTTGCTTGTATGTTCTACTCCCATCCCTTCTCCTCTACTCTCTGGGGGTATGTCTACACTACTGCACTAATTCGAACTAACTTAATTCGAATTAGTTAATTCGAACTAAGCTAATTCGAACTAGTGCATCTAGACCTAAAAACTAGTTTGAATTAGCGTTTTGCTAATTCGAACTAGCATGTCCACATTGAGTGGACCCTGAACCGAGGTTAAGGCTGGCCTGAAGCAGTGCCGGCAGGGCATCAGATTAGGACTTAGAGCGTGGAGCTGCTGTCTCAGGCTAGCCGAGGGCTGTGCTTAAAGGGACCCGACCCCCACCCTGGACAGACAGTTCTCAGGGGTTCCCCGCTCGCTTGTCTAACTTGATGAGGGACAGCAAAGCAGTCCTGGCTTGGAGTGCCCTGAATGCCCACACTCGGCATATCACAGGACTCGGCCATCAGCCCGGCTGCACTTGCCGCAGGCTGCCATCCGGGAGGGGGTGTCAATCGGGGTGCTGCAGGAGAGCTTCCACCCGCAGAAGCCCGCAGAGCCACCCCAGTCCTCCCCATCGGGGGCTCATACCCCATTCCTCCCTCACCCCCTTCCACTTACCCCTCCCTAACCCCCCTTCCTGATGTACAAAATAAAGGACACGTGTGTTCAAAAATAGAAACTCTCTTTATTGAACAAAACTCGGGGAGACTGAGAAAAGGAGGTGGGAGAGGGAAAGAGAGAGGGTGGGAGGGGGAGGGCAACTAAAATGATCAGGGGTTTGGAACAGGTCCCATATGAAGACAGGCTAAAGAGACTGGGACTTCTCAGCTTAGAAAAGAGGAGACCAAGGGGGGATGTGATAGAGGTCTATAAAAGCATGAATGGTGTGGAGAGGGTGTATAAAGAAAAGTACTTCATTAGTTCCCATAATAGAAGGACTAGAAGACACCAAATGAAATGAATGGGTAGCAGGCTTCAAACTAACAACAGAAAGTTCTTCTTCACAAAGCAAATAGTCAACCCGTGGAACTCCTTGCTGCAGGAGGCTGTGAAGGCTAGAACTAGAACAGAGTTTAAAGAGAAGTTAGATAAAGTCATGGAGGTTGGGTCCATGGAGTGCTATTAGCCAGGGGGTAGAATTGGTGTCCCTGGCCTCTGTTTGTGGAAGGCTGGAGATGGATGGCATGAGACAAATGGCTTGGTCATTGTTTCGGTCCATCCCCTCCAGGGTCCCTAGTGTTGGCCGCTGTTGGCAGACAGGCTACTGGGTTAGATGGACCTTTGGTCTGACCCAGTACGGCCATTCTAAGCTCAGGGTTGGGGGTCTCACTGGACCACCCTGATTTTCATGCAAACCTGCTCCTGGGTGGCCAGGCTGGCAGCTATCCTGCCCTAGACGGCCACTTTCCTGTGCCTAGTGCGGAGGTCGTGGATGAGGTCCACGATCTCCGCACTAGACCTGGTGAGCGCCCGCCTCTTGAGGACCTGGGCAGGCTCCCGGGAGCCGCCAGCCTGGTCCCAGGAAGAGGCAGAGGGCTGGGTGGCAGCGGGTGGCTCGTTCGTGCTATGCCAGGTCCAGGGTCTGCTGGCTGGGTGCTGGCAGGCTTGCACCTGGCACAGGCACCATAGCCAGACCGTGCCCCTTTAAGGGCTCCGGGGCCGGGAGGGGGGCCCCACTCAGGGTATCAGAATCTTGCCATTGATATCAAATGACATTACCTACATTGTTGCTTTTCTGCTAAAACTATGACAAACTGACTGAATTCTATGATTCCTGGAGCATGCCTGGCTTTGGGAGATCAAGAGTTTAATGTAGCCCTTTTACACAAGGGTTATTTCTTCTCCAAATGTAACTTAGATGAAATATTTTGTTTTATTTTTAAATCCACTTAAAAGAACCTATCTCCAGAATTAATGAAAGAAAGCAAAGGACTTGGAATATTTTGAGTTAGGCTGATCTCTTAGGGTATGTCTACACTATAGTGTTATTTGAAATATCTTATTTCGAAATATTTATTTCGAAATAGCTTATTTCAAAATAACGCATCTACACACAAAATGCATTTCAAATTAGCATTTTGCTATTTCAAAATAGTGTGTCCACACTGAGTGGATGCTAAATTGCATTTAAGGCTGGCCAGAACCAGTTCCAGCAGGGCTCCACGTCAGGACTTACTGTGTGGGGCTGCTGCCTCAGGCTATCTGAGGTCTGTGCTTAAAGGGACACCCCCATGGACAGCCAGTTCTCAGGTTTGCTTGTCTACCTGAATGAGGGACAGCAAAGCATTTTGTCTCTGTATGTTCTGGTTGCCCTCATTCGGGACACCACAGCACTCTGCAACACAGAGCCAGACCTGCCCCTGTGCACTCTGGTGCGTCTTGTGGACGCATTGCTGCAAGCCTGGCTGCACTTTCTGCAGGCTGCCATCCGGAAGGTCCATCGGGGGGCTGTCAGTATCCAGAAGGCCCTGCGGGAGAGCTTCCACCCTGAGGAGCACTTAGAGCCTCCCTGGTCTGCCCTACTGGGGGCTTGTGCCTCATTCCTCCCTCACGTCCTTCCACTTACTCCTCCCTAGCCCCCCTTCCTGATGTCAAATAAAATATATGTATTTTCATGAACACAAACTCTCTTTATTTAACAAAACTGTGGGGAGGATGAAACACTGGTGAGACTGGAGAAAGGAGGTGGGAGGGGGAGAAGAGAGGTGGGGAAGGGGAAACCTGGGAGGAGGGAGCTGGAAGGGGGAAGGTAGGGGAAGAAGGGAAAGGGGAAGCTCAGGGATGGGGGTCTCGCCGGACCAACTTGATTGTCATGCAAACCTGCTCCTGCGCAGGGCCAGCCAGAGCCATTTTGTCGCCCTGGGTCCAGGCGCATGGCGCCGCCTCTGGGTGCACAGCGCATGCGTGGGACCACCTCTGGGGCACAGGCCTGCTCCCGCTAAGGTGCACGGGCCCGCACCCGGGATGCACGGCGCATGTGCAGGCCAGTCACCAGTGCGCATGGCCTATGCGCTGCCCAGCCCGGCCCAGTCACCACTGCTGGCACGCAGCGCTTGGCTTTGCAGGGTCATGGGGGAAGGGGCACTGCTGGCCGATGCCGCAGGGATCGGGGGGGGCAGTGCTGCGGGAGCCGGGTGCGCGATGCCTGATGGCATCTATAAGGGACGCCACTCGCCCCTTACAGCTGCCATCAGGTGCCCCCCATCTGTTGGCGCTCTGGGCAGCTGCCCAGATCACCCATCCTTTAGTCCGGCCCTGGCTCCTGGGTTTGCATGTGGCCTTTGGTGAGCAGGCTGGCAGCTATCCTGCCATAGACGGCCGCGTTCCTCCATCTAATGCAGAGATCATGGACATTGAGGGCATCCCCCGAAAACCTGAATAAGGGCCATGATATCCACCCTGGACCAAGAAGGCGCCCACCTTCTCTGGGCCCTGGCAGGCTCCTGGGAGCTGGCAGACTACTCCTGGGGGGTGGTGCAGGGCTGGCTCCCAGTGGCTTGCTGGCTTATGTTTTGGGGCCACTGGGTCAAGTGCAATGACTGCTGGCTCTGGGCTGGCAGGCTTGGAGCTGGCACAGGCACTGTGGCCAGAGTCAGCCCCTTTAAGGGCTCCAGGGAGGAGGGAGGAAGAGAAGTGTTCTTGGTTGAGGCTAGAGTGGCCACCAGGGCACCCTGGGAAGGCTGGAGGCCCCCTATTTCAAAATAAGTATCTACGCAGCACTTATTTCGAAATAGCTATTTCAAATTTGGCATTATTACTCGTAGAATGAGGTTTACCAAATTTAAAATAAGTTCTCCTCTGTTTTGAATTTATTTCGAAATAGTGGTTTGGCTGTGTAGATGCTAAGAAAGTTATTTCAAAATAAGGGCTGTTATTTCAAAATAACTTTGTTGTGTAGACATACCCTCACACTTTGCACCAACATCCTATTTCTGTACAGTATGGAAACCTAGTGCTTACTTATAATCATATTCAATGAGGTTCTTTCTTTCTTTCTTTCTTTCTTTTTCTTTCTTTCTTTCTTTCTTTCTTTCTTTCTTTCTTTCTTTCTTTCTTTCTTTCTTTCTTTTTCCTCCTCTCTCTTTTCCTTCTGACTTATAGCGCATGAGTACCGATCAACTCCCATAACACCCATGATCTTAGTCTGCTTAAATTTACATGTGTTTTGTAAAAGCAATGGACTTGCCATTTTTAAAAAGTGGCTAGGAAATAGGTTTACTTAGGCTTAGGTTGGTGGTCACCAACCTGAGAAGCCCAATTGACTAAGATCCTGGGGTCTCTGCTAGCTGATTGAAATCCTCAAGCAAACTATCTATGCCTGCTTGGCCTCCCTCTGCTCCTGGAAGGAGCCAGCTGGCTGAATGCAGGCACATCTATGCAGCCTCTGGTTGGGAGGGGGTAAGGTGGTGCCATGCTTCTCTTGTCCCTAGTGCTGTCCAAACAGCTTTCATTGACCGGGACTAGCAGGCATAGCAGGGCAGCACATGGAAACCCCGTACCCCCACTCCTTGCAGGGGACTCAGGCAAAGGGTGCCTGCTCTCAACCAACCAGCCATTTCTAGGAGAGGCCAAACAGAGACAACTTCCCTGAACCCCGCTGCATTGCTGACTGGAAGCCACCTGTGGTAAGCGACTTGCATCCTCAGTCTACACCCCTTCCCCCTGTGCTAGTCCTCAGCCAGCATGGAAACTCCCTCCCAGAGACTGCACCTTTGACCTCCTCCTGCATTCAGCACTCTGCCCTAGCCTGCGCAAGGGAGCTACAGGCTGGGGCAAACTCCCTCTCAGTGCTTCAGTGAACCACACCCAGAATGTAACTCACACATGTCCTGGGTGTGGTTCACTGTCCTACGTAGGTGTGTGGGTTACACATACACTCCTCAGTCATGCATCCCAACAGACTGTCCCAGATTGGAGCCCCATCCCACACCCAACTTTCTCCCACATAGTCCTACCCCTCCTGCACCTAACACTCTGCCCCACCTTGGAGTCCTGTGTTGGGGTGGAAGAGTGAGGAGGACAGGCTCTGGGAGGGAGTTTGGGTGCAGGAAGTGGCTGCAAGCTGGAGTAAACTTTCTTTGTGCCCCTCACTCCTTCCTGCACTCCAGTACCCTGCCCCAGCTAGATGAAAGTGTTTGAGGGTGGGGGAGAGTGAACAGATATGTGCATGGAGTGGGCGGGACTTTGGGTGGGGTGGGGCCTCAGGGAAGGGATGGAACCTGAGTTGTCCTTAAATAAAAAGAAGTGATCTTGGGCATAGAAAGATTGGAGACCACTGCCTTAGGCAGATTAACTTACAGAGATATAAATGCACCTTTCTAACCTGAACACTAGAACAAAACAGCATGCACCACACAAGTTCTTATAAGTTGTTCATATTTATTGTAGACAGGCATACTGATCATTGTAAGCCCAAGCCATGCTTGCTTCTCTATAGCTTATAACATATGCTAAACTAAATTGGTCAAGCATACTATACTCATCTCAAAACCTTGTTCAGTAGATGTGAGGATATATAGGGCAGATCTATAAATTCCAACACATGCTTCAATACTTTGCCAAACCAGGACATAAATACCACCACTGTGTTATTCTAAGTGAATCCCATTAGAATTTATGTAAAGTTATAGTTAGCAAAACAAACAAATAAGCAAGCAAACAAACAAATAAATACAGAGTACAGCAGTGGTGAAGCAAGCCTCAAAATCCATGGGCTTATTCTTTTTAAATATAATTGTAAGTAAGCACCAAATTTCCAACTGCTGGGAGTGGGCCACATCCATGTTGACAGAATTGGCCTCCTTTTGCACTGCTCATCCACTTGATAAGGCAACTCCCTGCATTTCATGTGCTAGAGTATTTATTCCTGCCTCTGTGATTTCTAATCCATGCATTGGACGTGGTTTTTTGCCCATGAAACGTTATGCCCAAAGAAATCTGTTAGGATACATCTACACGGAAGAGCAAAAGTTAAATTAAGCTATGCAATTTCAGTTGTGTAGCGTAAACTAGAATAGCTTAATTTGGCTTTTGGTGCTGTCTACACAGCAGGAAGTTGAAGGAAGAACACTCTTCCGATTTCCCTTAGTCCTCTTGAAATGAGGGTTACAAGAGTTGAAGTAAGAAGTCCTCCAGCTTGATTTTATTTTAAAATAATGGCTTGCTGTGTAGATGTGCTCTTTGTTATTTTGGAATAATGTCAGTTATTCCGAAATGATGCTGTTGTGTAGACATACCCTTAGTCTTTAAGGTGCCCCAGAGATTTTTGTTATTTTAGCAGATACAGACTAACACAAGGAATCCTCTGATACTTATTAGAAATGTTAATTACTCTTGCCTTGATTCCAAGATCAAAAGGGTTTTTTAATATTTGTAATGAAACATGATTGAAGTAGTAAAGCATTGTTGTCTATATGTCTCTTTGAAGGTTATAGTAAATTGTGTATGAACTGTTTAATGGATAAATTACCCTATGCTAGTTTCCACAATGTTTGGGAGATTGATGTAACCTTCTGTTATTCTCCCAGGCTAAGCTGTGTCTGAAAAATAAGTATCAAAGGCCCTTTGGACATGATATCTTTTATCTCATATCTGCTTGGATGCTGATGGGGAAAGCTGCGAGCCATTAGGAATGAGAGCCCAGAGTATCCTGATGCCCCTTTAATGGACATTGACTTACTAACTCTAGATGGAAAGATCCATTTGCAGCGAATAAGCTCAACAACTCTATGCATCTGGTCACAGAGCATTACTCATGTCTCTAGATATTTGATTCCTATAACCAATTTCAAGTCCTCTTTTCCTTCATTTAATAAGTAAACCTTTAGATTTTAGATACAAAACATTGTCAACAGAGTGATTTTTGGGGAAGGCCTGAGTTATATATTGAATGGGGGTGTGGCTGATCCCTTGGGATCAGAAGAACCTATTATTTGATGAGACTGGTTGTGAGGAACCACTCGTCCCTGCAACCAGTGTTTCTGATGATGTTATAAGACTGGAATGCCTCAGGAACGTCTTTTATGACTTCTTGTTTGTCAGTATGGTGAGACAGAAATTATTTTTAGTATATCTTATGGGTAATAACTGCAGCATTTGGGACACAGTTGCCCTGTTTCTCAGCAGTGTGACCTGAATTTGGCAGTCTCAGTTGTGGTCTATGAAGACACTGTTCATAGGTGATGCAGGAAGAGCTGGCCAGCAGCTGGCAGGGGGGTGAACAGACACTGTAAATGTTCTGGCAGTAGAAGCCCATGCCACCCCACTCAGCACTCACTGGCAGCAGGGAAGGCTCACCTCTTCCTCCCCAGCAGAGAGCAGCACTGTATGAGCTGGAGCCACCCAGCCCTCACTCCCACTATCGCCACTGCTAGTGAGTACAGGATGGGCATGGTGCAGACCCTCACCACTCACTCAGGCCCCGCCCTGCCAGTCCTTCAGGAGTGGAGCAAGGGGGCATAGTAGGGGTGGGGAGAGACAGGGCTTGGGGCAGAATGGGGTTGTCCCCTGGGGGTGGAGCAAAGTGGGGTGGAGGCAGAGAAAGGGATGAAGCAGACAAAGGGAGAGGCAGGGCCTGGGGCAGAAGTGGCCAGAGCCACCTCTCCTTTCCCTGTAACCGGTCACCACTTACACCTCGTAACTTATACCTGGTTTATATCACTCTGCCCAAACCAGACCAATTCTCATTCCTCAGTTTTTTCAAGATTTCCCAGGGAAAGCAAACAATTGAAAATGCTTTCACTCTTTGAGCAACTTGAGGTATAGTTTACACTTTCCCTTTTCATCTCCCAGGACCTACACTGATTCATATGTCCAGGCTCTACACAGACACACACACAGAGACACACGCATATACCCTCAACAACCTTATTCCATTTCTGACTGGATTCTGTTCTTATAATGGCTCCATATAGATTATTTCTTTCAAAACACAGCCAACAATAAAGACCATATAGGTTCTCTAGTTCAATATATCTGTAGTTCATGAAAGACATTGTACTACATGTCAGATTTTGAAGTTTTAATAGATGCAGGTTACAATGATGCTGATGTATCAGAATACCCACTCCGGGTTTTCACACAAAGGTAAGCACTCTAGGCTCAGGGGAATTTAAATAGGTTTATTATTTGAACATAAAAATATAACAACACAGGTTTAAAGCAGAAAGAATAAACATGCTTGTATTTTAGCATTAATTGGGTTTATTGAAATTAAATATAAATAATGAGAAAGGACAGTTTCACACAAGCCATCCTAAGGAAAACGTATGACTCCCAGAATTAATTCTTCACAAAGGTGGTCTCCTTTTTATGGGTAAAATTTGCATCTGCAAAACTTGTGTCTGGGTTTTGTTCTCACAGTTGGGTTGTCAGTGCAAACATGAGAGTTTGCTCATATTCAGTCTTAGCACTGATAATATCGTAGGTTTTACAAGGATCAGTCTGATTCCCTAGGTAGCCCCGAAGAATAGAAAGGTGGCATCAAACTACCCACATATCTGCCTTACCCAAGGACCAAATTAGTGGCTTTAGTAGCCATGTTCTGCTTTGACTGAGGGATGATACCAGTGCTATTGAATGAGTTGTGTTACTCCTGTCTTGACATGATAAGGTCAAGCACAAAGGGGCTAGCAGTGCTTACAGAAAAAAAAGTGAGTTTTAAAAGTCTTATACAGGAAAAAAGGGTCAAGGATTGGAAGGCTGTAAGAGGAATCAAAAAGAAGAACCACATTACAGGTCTTACCAACAGAAAGGAAGCAGTGTATCACTGTTCAATAACAGAATAATTACATACATTTGAATACGTAGACAGTATGGGTAGCAATTGTGTCTCTAGCCTTTGTTTCTCTGGAGGTGGATGACAGAGGAGGGATCACATGAGGATTAACTGTTGCATTCCCTCCCTCTGGGGCACCTGGTATTGGCCACTGTCAGCAAGACAGGATACTGGGTTAGATGGACAGGTGGTCTGACACAGTATGACCGTTCTTATGTGTCACATTTCATTGTAAATTGTGCTTACCTGTGCTATTGTTATGATCAATGTGCAAAACATTGCACTTTTAAATACTGTCATATTTAAGGAATCTACGTTCAAAATAAATGTGTGCAGTGATGCAGTGAGAATAAATACAAGTAGCAAAATTAGTGGAATCACTGCACATCATCCATATTTTGGCACACATCTCTTTAATTATGTTATGCAAAACAAAAGCAATCACAGAGATGACAGAACTCTTTTATCCTTCAGACTGTGTTGTAATTAGCATAAATCACAGTGCCATTATCTTTAAATGTTTATAGACAAAGGTCTTCCAGCTGATGATCCTTTGCCATAAAGTAAGAAAAGAATCAAAATGACAACTTTTATGTTAGCCCATATTCTGTTGTCATTACCACAATGTACTAATTAAAGACCACTTTGGGTAGAGTTAATAACGTAGAGGGACATTCTGTTCTTTGACATATTATTTTAAATGTCAAACTAGCCAAGAATAGAATTCTGACAAAGTGTTTCAGAAGAACATAAGAACATAAAAATGGCTGTACGGGGTCAGACCAAAGGTCCATCTAGCCCAGTAGCCTGTCTGCCGACAGTGGCCAGCACCAGGTGCCCCAGAGAGGGTGGACCGAAGACAATGATCAAGTGATTTGTCTCCTGCTATCCTTCTCCAGCCTTTGACAAGCAAAGGCCAGGGACACCATTTCTATCCCCTGGCTAATAGCCTTTTATGGACCTAACCTCCATGAAATTATCTAGCTTCTCTTTAAACTCTGTTATAGTCCTAGCCTTCACAGCCTCCTCTGGCAAGGAGTTCCACAGGCTGACTATGCGCTGTGTGAAGAAGAACTTTCTTTTATTACTTTTAAACCTGCTGCCCATTAACTTCATTTGGTGTCCTCTAGTTCTTCTATTATGGGAACTAATAAATAACTTTTCTTTATCAGCCCTCTCCACACCACTCATGATTTTATATACATCTATCATATCCCCCCTTAGTCTCCTTTTTTCTAAACTGAAAAGTCCCAGTAGCTTTAACCTCTCCTCATATGGGACCCGTTCCAAACCCCTAATCATTTTAGTTGCCCTTTTCTGAACCCATTCTAAGGCCAAAATATCTTTTTTGAGGTGAGGAGACCACATCTGTACACAGTATTCAAGATGTGGGTGTACCATAGTTTTATACAGGGGCAGTAAGGTTTTCTGTGTCTTATTTTCTATCCCTTTCTTAATAATTCCTAACATCCTATTTGCCTTTTTGACCGCCGCTGCACACTGTGTGGAAGTTTTCAGAGAACTATCCATGATAACTTCAAGATCTCTTTCCTGATTTGTTGTAGCCAAATTAGCCCCCATCATACTGTACGTAAAGTTGGGGTTACTTTTTCCAACATGCATTACTTTACACTTATCCACATTAAATTTCATTTGCCATTTTGTTGCCCAATCACTCAGGGTATGTCTACACTACAAAGTTAATTTGAACTAACAGCCGTTAGTTCGAATTAAGTTTAATAGTGGCTATATATGCAAACCGCTATTTCGAATTTAATTTGAAATAGTGGAGTGCTTAATTCGAACTAGGTAAACTTCATTCTACGAGGAGTAACACCTAGTTCCAATTAAGTAGTTCAAATTAAGGGCTGTGTAGCCACTTAATTTAAACTAGCTGGAGGCCAAACCAGGAAACCAATCTGGGCCAAACCAGGAAAACTCTTCTGCCCCCCCCCCCCCCCCTCCAGCCCCGGAGCCCTTAAAGGGGCACAGTTTGGCTACAGTGCTTGTGCCAGTTGCAAGCCTGCCAGCATCCAGCCAGCAGACCCTGCACCTGGCACGGGATAAGCCAACCACCCGCTGCCACCCAGCCCTCCACCTCTTCCCAGGACCAGGCTGGTGGCTCCCAGGAGCGTGCCCAGGGCCGCAAAAGGCGGGCACCCACCTGATCTAGTGCTGAGATTGTGAACCTCATTGAGGTTTGGGGGGAGGCCTCCAATGCCCACAATCTCCGCACTAGGCAAAGGAATGTGGCTGTCTACAGCCGCATGGCTGCCAGCCTGGACACCAGAGGCCACATGGGGAACCAAGAGCAGGTCCGCTGAAAAATTAGGGACCTGCGCAGGCCTACTCCAGGGCCTCCCAACCAGGGCCTGACTCAAATGCCTGCCCTCACTTTGAGGCCCTGGAGCGCATTCTGGGGGCTCACGCAGTCCCTGCCCCCCGGGTGGTCATCGACCCTGGGGCAGAAAC
Source organism: Pelodiscus sinensis (assembly GCF_052426305.1). Taxonomy (NCBI): domain Eukaryota; kingdom Metazoa; phylum Chordata; order Testudines; family Trionychidae; genus Pelodiscus; species Pelodiscus sinensis. The sequence continues at coordinate 32,676,629 of NC_143052.1, read as the reverse complement.
AGAGGAAGAGGAAGACGCCGAGAGCCAGGGTCCGCAGGAGCCTGAAGGGAGCCTGCCCAGGACCCAGGACCCCCGAGTCATCCCACAGAGCACATCTGCTGTGTCATCTGAGGCCGGGGAGGGCTCCATATGTGAGTGCGATCATGCTCCCCTTATGTGTATGGGGGTGTGTGTGGAGAGTGACCCCAGGGACCGTGCGCCTACCATGGAGCAGCATCTGGGTGTCATGCAGGGGCCCTGGCCCGTTCCCCACACACCAACCTCACCTTGCAGAGGGGGGATGGGTTTCACCCACTGTGTCCCCAAGGAGAACTGACCACTCCTCTTGTTTCACCACAGCCACAGCATCTGGGACTGCAGGGAGCACCACCCCACCTGCAACAGCCACCTGCACCCGGGCCAGCAGGTGCACCAGGAACCAGGAGGACTACCAGCGGCAGCACCTGTGGCTACTGGGGCAGCAGCTCCGTACCCAGGAGCACTCGGTCATGGAGGACCTGTGGCTGCTGCAATGGTGCCTCCTCCCAGGTTTCCCCCTTCCCTCTCCCACCCTCTTTCCTCCCTCCCCCCCCCACTCCAGTTATGTAAAATAAAAAGAGAGTTTTGTTGACAAAACAGGTGTCTTTATTTGACATTAGGAAGGGGGGTTAGGGAGGGAAAAGGGGGAGGAAGGGAGGGTGGAAGAAGGCCCCAGAGGGGCACGCAGGGAGAGTTAAGTCCTCCTCCACCAGGAAGCTCTCCTGCAGGGCTTCCCAGATCTGGACGGCCTCTTGCTGGGCTTCCCGGATGGTAGCGGTGAGGGACTGCGTATACTGGCCAGCCAAGTGTTCCATCTCAGCCATCCAGGCTGGCAGGAAAGCCTCCCCCTTCTGCTCACATAAATTGTGCAGCACACAACATATTGCCACCACGGGAGGGATATTGTGCTCGTTGAGGTTGAGGCAGGTGAGGAGGCACCTAAACCTTGCTTTCAGGCGTCCGAAGGCCCCCTCCACCACGATGCGGGCCCTGGTGAGCCTGGCATTGAAGTACTGCTGGGAGGGATTGAGGTGTCCCGTGTAGGGCTTCATTAGCCAGGGCTGTAGTGGGTAGGCTGCATCCCCCACCAGGCAGACGGGCATGTCCACATCCCCGACCCTGATGTGGCGGTCGGGGAAGAAGGTCCCAGCGTGCAGCCTCTGGCACACGGAGGAGTTCCGGAACACCCTGGCGTCGTGTGCCTTGCCAGACCAGCCCACGTTAATGTCCATGAACTGGCCCCGGTGGTCGGACACAGCCTGCAGGAGGACGGAAAACTACCCCTTGCAGTTGATATACTGGGAGGCCTGGTGTTCCGGGGCATGGATGGGGATGTGCATCCCGTCGATGGCCCCCCCGCAAGTGGGGAAGCTGAGGGTGTCGAACCCCTGGATGACTGCATCCGGGTCAGTGAGGCAGACCACCTTGTGGAGCAGCACCCTGTTGATGGCCTTGACCACCTGCAGAGACACACACCAAACTGCGAATCAGTGGGGTGCCTGGATGGCTGGGAGTGTTCATTCCCTGGCACTGCCGCGTGCCCCACTCCCATAAGTAACCCCTGCTGCGATCCTGGCCTCCACGGGCGGTGTGTAGTATGGCCGGGACAGACCGAACCCTCCTGTGAGGGGCACTTTCGCCTCCCCCACCCATTTTCCCTGGGGCGGTCCATCCCCTCCTTACAGTCCCTCTCCCCAGGAGAGGGGAATGACCGGTGAGTGCCGTACCTGCATAAGCACTGCTCTGACAGTAGATTTCCTCATGTCAAACTGGTTCCCGACGGATCAGTAGCTGTCCAGCGTGGAGAGTTTCCACAGGGCAATGGCCACAAGCTTCTGGAGGGGGATGGCTGGCCTCATGTGAGAGTTCCGTTGCCACAGAGCAGGGGCGAGCCACTCACAGAGCTCCAGGAACGTGTCCTTCTTCATCCTGAAGTTCTGGGTCCACTGTTGGTCTCCCAAGTGCTCCAGGACGATGCGGTCCCACCAGTCACTGCTGGTGTCCAGACACCAGATGTGGCGGGGCACGCTGGCATCCAGGCACTGCTGCACCTCCTCCAAGGCCCCCAGGGAGGGGCAGGGGGCTGACGTGCACCAGATGGCACCAGGCAGCCTCCAGCCATTGCTTGCAGGCTTGTAGTAGCACGTCCAAAAACTGGACAAGAATGCCCAAGGCGAGCTCTGGCTCCTTGGTGCCAACTGCGGTGGTGTCCCCAATGAGAATCACTGACACAGGCAGGCAGAGAGGAAAACGCTTTGCTGTCCCTCTACGACGTAGTCAAGCAAGCAAGAAAGCTGAGAACTGGCTGTCCAGGGGGGTCCCTTTAAGCACGAGCCTCAGATAGCCTCAGACAGCAGCCACACAAAGCAACTACTGACCTGATGCCCTGCTGGAACCAGTTTCAGCTGCCCTTAAATGCGACTCAGTGATCAATCAGTGTGGATGCGCTATTTCGAATTATCAAAATGCTAATTCAAATTAGTTTTTGGGTCTAGATGCGTTATTTCGAATTAGCTTATTTCGAATTAACTAATTCGAAATAAGTTAGTTCGAATTAGCACTGTAGTGTAGACATACCCTCAGTTTGGTGAGATCTTTTTGAAGTTCTTCACAGTCTGCTTCTCTCTTGACTATCTTGAACAGTTTAGTATCATCCGCAAACTTTACTACCTCACTGCTTACCCTTTTCTCCAGATCATTTATGAATAAGTTGAACAGGATTGGTCCCAGGACTGACCCTTGGGGAACACCACTAGTTACCCCTCTCCATTCTGAAAATTTACCATTTATTCCTACCCTTTTGTTTCCCTCTTATCCCATGACAATGTAATTTACACAAGAGCCTTTGGTGAGGGACCTTGTCAAAGGCTTTCTGAAAATCTAAGTATACCAAATTGTTTCACATTGACAATATATTGTCAGATGCAAACAAATAAATAACTAGGTTGATAATTAGACCCAGAAGTGAAGTACCTCACATTTTGAGGGATTTGGATCCTATTTATTTATTTAGTAATATTCCATACAAGATACTATCTAAATACAGTTACTTGCCTTTCTGAGGGTCATTAACTTTGTCTCATGTGCCTTTTAAATATAATCTTAGGAAGAATACTAAAGCTGTGCTAATGCCCAAGTTTTGGTTAACTGATTGATAACCCCAAAACAACAGAATTCAAGACTTGTTTGCAACAGCTCCAGCCAGATCACCTTGCTCAGGCAGGTGTCCAGAAGATACAAGCAGCTGAATGGGAACAGCCAAGGGGGGAGACTGCCACCCGAGAATCGGGTGGCAGGGGGACGCAGGCCCACTGTATCCCAGTCCAGGACCCTAACAGCAGCAGAGCAGACATCTGCTGGGTCAGCAGGGATCCATGCTGAAACACACTGACCTTCTGCTGCTGGGTCAGTGGGGGTCTGTACCGCAACCCGCTGACCATCTGCTAGACTGAGGTTGGCTATCCAAAAGCTGTTTCCATTCCCCCCCCTCAGGTGGTACCTGGATCCAGGGCAGGTCCTCTGGACAGCATGGTTTGGAGTCCTCTGGCCAAACTCTCCAGGCAGTCCTCCAGTAGTGGGCCTTGTAGCCCAAACCAGTCGTCATCTTCCTCAGGGTCTATCTGGTTGTGCTGGGGAGGCTTCTGGCTTCTGTGCTGGCAGGGGCCTGACTGGCCTTTCAGGCAGGCCTTTCATATCCCTAGTCCTGCCTCCTGGCTTCCAACCAGGTGAGTTGCTAGGGCCAGGTGCTGTCCACCAAGGCTCAGGGAGGGACTGCTCCCCCTTCGAGGTCAGTGGGTGACCACTCCGACTTACTACACTGCTATAACATGAAATATATGGCAGAATGTGGGTAAAAAAGAGCAGCAGATGTACAATTCTCTCCCCAAGGAATTCAGTCACAAATTTAATTAACACATTTTTAACAAGTGTCATCAGCATGGAAACAACCTCTGGAATGGTGGCTGAAGCATGAAGGGGCACAGGAATGTTTTTATATCTGACATCTAAAAACCTTGCAGTGCCAGCTATAAAAGTTTATCTTTGCAACTGGCTGAACAAGAAGTAGGACTGGGTGGATTTGCAGTCTCTGAAGGTTTACATTGTTTTATTTTTGAGTGCAGTATTCTAAAAAAAAAACATTTGTAAGTTGCACTTTTACAGTAAAGTGATTGCACTACCATAATTGTATGAGGTGATTTGAAAAATACTATATTTTTTGTTTATGATTTTTCAGTGCAAACATTTGCAATAAAAATAATATAAAATGAGTGATGTATACTTTGTATACTGTGTTGTAATTGAAATCAATATATTTGAAAATATAGAAAAATATCCAACATTTTTAATAGATTTCAACTGACATTCTATTTAAAAGTGTAATTAAAACTGTGATTGATTTTTTAAAATCATGATTAATTTTTTAGCTAATCGTGTGAGTTAACTATGATTGATGGACAGTCATAATTTTTAAGTAAATTGAGAGAAATTTTGAAACAAAGTATTTTAGAACCAAAAAATTGAAACATTTCATTTAAAAAAATGAAATGCATCAACTTTTTTCCAGAATTGCTGATGGCACATTCTAAAAGGTATCTCATTGATGTCAATGTAGTCCTGTTTGAAAATGACTGTGTTAATATGAAGCAGGTATCTTTCAATTTGAACCATCAGGATCCATAGAGGGGAAGTACCATTTCACTCATAAATTCTCATGCCATTGTTCTCACTGCAGTAAACATAGCCTTAGACAGGTAACTGAGGTACTTAGACTTCCTGTGTCATCTAAGCATCTTGCAATCTTTAATGTATTTTATCCTCACAACACAACCAGGAGTTAGGAATGTACCATTATCCCCATTTTACAGGGAAGCAAAGTGATTTACCCAAGTGTGTGTTTAGAGTGAAGTATGGTAGCAGCTATTCCTCTGCCATAGTCCTCCCTCTTCTTGGCAGAGGGGCCTAGCAGAAGCTTATTTTTCTCTTTCTTTTGCCCCTCACACATTAACTCAGGGGGAAAAAGGAACTGAACCCATTTTCTAAGTTCCAGGAATGCACCCTGACCACTGACCCATCCTTCCTTTCTGTACTCCTTTGTTGTACAAGATGAAAGAGCTAATGAAACTGCTTACAGTGCATGCTTAATATATCACCTTTCTTTCCAAAGGATCCCAAACTACATTGAAAGCAGACTCAAGAATGAAGTCGGGGTGGTATTCGTGCTTATATCTGTCCTTTTCAGTCAGGAACTACTGTTCTATCACATGCATATAGACAGATCAAGAATACTTTGCATTATGATAGCACTTTTTATCTGAAGTTCTCAAAACACTTTACAATCATAGAATCCTAAAACTGAAAGAGACATCAAGAGGTCATCAGGTCAGTCCCTTGCCCTCATGACAGGACCAAGCACTGTCTAGATCGTCCCTGACAAGTGTCTGTCTAACATTCTCTTAAATATCTCCAGATATAGAGATTCCACAGCCTCCTTAGGCAATTTATTCCAGTGTTTAACCACCCTGAGAGTTAGGAATTTTTTCCTAATGTCCAACTTAAACCTCCCGTACTGCAATTTAAGTGCTTCTTGTCTTATCATCACAGGCCAATTTTTCTCCCTCCTTCTTGTAACACCCTTTTAGATACTTGAAAATTGCTATCATGTCCCCTCTCAGTCTTTTTTCCAAACTAAACATGCCCAGATCCTTCAGCCCTCCCTCATAGGTCATGTTTTCTAGACCTTAATCATTTTTGTTGCTCTTCTCTAGACCTTCTCCAATTTCTCTACATCTTTCTTGAAATGTGGTGCCCAGAACTTGACACAATACTTCAGTTGAGGTCTAATCAGCACAGAGTAGAGCAGAAGAATGACTTCTCGTGTCACAACACTCCTGTTAATGCATCCCAGAATCAAGTTTGCTTTTTTGCAACAGTGTCCTACTGTTGACTCATATTTAACTTGTGGGCCACTGTGACCCCTAAATCCCTTTCATCAGTACTCCTTCCTAGACTGTCACTTCCCATTCTGTATGTGTGAAACAATGCTAAGCAATTATAATTATTCCCATTTTACTGATGGAATGACCAAGGGAATGATATTAAAATCTATATGTGTGAATATTGATTTTAGGCATCTGAATCAACCTTTTGAGCTTTCAAATGAAAATAATCTGACTTTCAAATGTGCTGTGTGCCTGCAGTTTCATCTGAGAACACCCATTGTTGTTGTTGAACTTTAACCACCACCCCACTATAGAGTTGTCAAAGTCTATGGACTCAAAAAAATAACACTGCATTGGGTTACATTCAGGAGTTTTACTTTGCAACCCTGTAAGTAAATATGTTTTTAATTCATGTTTGTTTGTTTTGTAAATAGAAACTTAAGTTGTGCTGGGTCCTATGATGTGTGGGAGTGGTTTTGCCAAATTCACCTCCCTCAATCATGATTTCCCTTTACTAATTCTGTCTGCTGTGGTGGGAAACTTTTTTTTTTCAAACCTTGCCCTGTATTTTTAATTAACCCTCCAAATAATTATGGCAGTAAGATTGGTGAAACTTGTTTTCTTTTACTAAGAGGAAGAGTTGATCTTTTTTGTCTCTTCTAGATAATTTATGTAGCCAAACAGGCACTTACTAGACATGCTAAGTTCTTTAAAAAATTGTGTTGGAAGGAGTAAAGAAATGTTTATGACTAGATAATTACATTTAGGGATAATTGTTATTTTAATTATATTTACTCTGCTAATCAGAGATACTGAAAGTTGAATCTGTTTAATAAAGGCTGGACAAGTTTTGTCTAAAAGCAGTTGATAATTAAGTTCATCTATTTACTCCTTGTGTGAGATAATAAATTTGTCTGGGTTTTTAATATGTAAAGGAAAGTTTGTTATTAATTTAAAAACATTAACTATATTATTGTGAAGTAAGATTAAATAGAGCAGTTCCTCCACAATTAACTTTTATAACTGAAACGTCAAAAATTCCCTGCTTGTCCAGAGTTTTGCAGAGGGGATTCTGAGGGTTGGAGAAACATATCAGCATACCACCATCATATTACAGCTTTTAGTTGCAATATTAGCTTCTGTATATTATCTTTATTTCACAGTCTGATCTAGTATGGGTTTTAGAACACAGAGGAAAGTTAATATTTTGTCCTCTTGCCAGGGTTGAGAAGAAGATTACGGTTCGTTCTCATACACAGATTCCCCAGACCCATGGAGGGAGTGTGTAATTGGGGCTAGGAAGATATAATACTATAGTGTAAAAATGGCTAATTCACCTTCACTATAGAGGCAGGGGGCCTTCTTTGGGGACTTGCATTTTGGTTTTGTGGGAAGACTTGTGTGTTAAAATATCCTTGTTGGTGGATGCTTTAACCTCAGGTAGGACCCTTCAGAACAAAGGGACACTTCAAAGGGTAGGAAGCAGATGAAAAGCAGACTACTGGTCCTCCAGGTTGATTGTTGACCAATAGGCAAATAATCAAGTCTTTAAAAAAATGTTATTAAAGAAAGCTGCCAAGACAGCCATCCTCTTCAGGGATGGTTAAATCTTGTTCATGAAGTTCAAGCAATATTTGAGGCATGGGAAGAATTCACACTAAGATACAGAACATAAGAGCATAAGAATAGCCATGCTTGATAAGACAAAGATCCATCTAGCTCAGTACCCTGTCTTTTGATAGTGTCCAATTCAATGTGCCCCAGAGGGAATGAATAGAACTGCCCATCATCAGGTGATCCATACATCCATAGGCATGGAGAGATTTGTACTTACAGAGTTTATCCATACCTAGTTCTAATCTAATATTTCTAATTGGTCCATTACTCACATCTCTGAGTGGAGTTCTAGAATACATTTTTTTTTTTACTAGATGTCACTCCTCTATCTTCACATTCTACAACTGGGATACTCCTTGTTATTTCTTCTTGTTTGGTCCACCAGGTGTTTTAGTGTTTCCCCACATTAGACTGTAACTCAGTTCTAGATGTCACAGCAAACTAAATGGAAATGGTAAATAAATCCTAAATTGATTTCAATATGTGTTCCTGAGAAATCTTGGTATCCCAAACCACATGCGTAATCCATTATGTTCTCAAAGCCAACTTCTCTAATGCAAATACTATGAAATTAAATATCACACATTTGTAATATTTAGCAAGAAGATATTTGCAGCTTTAGAAATATAAGTGGGGTCCATACACTCCATTAAATTTCCATTTTTCTTAAACACTAGGAAGACTCATATTTCTAAAATTGAATTTGGATTCAATTACAATTGCCCCCTACCCGCACACTTTTCGGTGTGAAGTTGCAAGGCACATAAGCAATGCACAACCCCATCTTCATCTATTTATATGTACAGTAAGAATGCATAAGGCACCATTAGTTTAATAATAGCTATACACAGTTGTTAGCCTCTGAGTATAAAAAAAGGCTGAGATCATAATAATCTTATTTCAAACAATCGCAAATATAAAGTGTCATCCTGACATTTTAGTAACTGTCCTTGAATGACATTTATATATTCTCAACAGAGCTCTTTTCAGTTTATTACCTTTCTATTGCATTGGATTATACAATATGCACTGGTAAGAAGTGAGATGGTGATGATATAAACACCACTATGCATACTTTTGGGTATAGTACTGTTCTTGGTATACTAATTACTTAAATGTGCCTTTCCAGCCTCGATATGAGGCTAATTAAGTACCAGTTGTGTTATAAAACAAGCTCAATATCATCCTGCATTTAAGTATTATCAAGAATTTTTAAAGCTCTCAAAGTGGCACTAAACAGAAGAGTATATGTGCTTAAGCACTGTTCTTTTTTGCTTACTGTGTATCTGGTCTTCTTGTTATTTAGTTTTTAAAGAGGAGTAGTAAAAGGGCATTCATCTCTTCAATACATTCTACTCTCTAGCTTTACTCCATTACAATAAAAGTAGCAGACCAGCCAACAAGCACCAGAGAACATACAGCAGAATAAGACTCTGATGAGTGTATTGAGAGGCAGATGGTTACTAGTATTCACTAAATCTAGAAAATCTTCAGACTTCAGTGCGTAGCACAAAATTCTTAGGCTAAGGTCCTAATGAATCATTTTACTGAAGACATGGAATAAAGCTTATACATGCTGGTAATGCACAAACATATATTCTACAACCATCAGCCCTATTATTTCAATGGACGATTAATAATTCAAGGATAAATGTATTGCTTTAATATCATTCTTCCCTTGACAATCGCTTAATAAAAATGTGACTCACTGACATGTCACTGATATGATAAACAAGTTAACACTAACATTCAAACGTATTTCCCCCTGATAAATGTGCCATTGGGAATGTCTGAGTAGATTTACACACATAATATGGCCCTTTGGGAGAATAAAATAGCAGTTTTACAACATGGGAATATAATCTGAAAGTTATAATGAATTTCTATATTTGAAAGAACAATACAGGTGAACTGTTTTGATAGAAACGATTGTAATTCTACTCTGAGCTTGCTATTGTTTTAAAACTTGTCCTACGTGGAGAGAGATGTATACGCAACACATGCACACCATAATTATATTATTTTGGTTATAGTCAGAAGACGTGTCTTTTATTCCTACTATTTGTTTTTATTCTGCTTGTTTTGTTAAATGTCTCCTAGTAATCATTTCTGTAGTTCAGCTGAAAAAGAAGTACGGGAAGTTCTACTCTTTTATAATAGCTTACATTTTATAGTGTATTAATGTGATATAACTGATAAAATTCAATATAATCTTTTTAATTACATTAGAAATACAGCTTTCATATTTTTAATTATACAAATTATCCAAGGCGTATTAAATGCACAAGTTTTTCATATAAGAATGTTCAACAGCCTATTGACTCACAATAAATGTTGCGTCCTTGTTTAACATCCTGCTTCTTATTAAGTTAAAATATCATGCAGATTGGTTTGGTTTTTTTCAGTATGCTTAAGTTTTTGCCATGTTGGGTATAATAGAATTTGAGATAATGCAGTCCCAACTAAAGATGTACAATTGTTGTGTCCTGTCCCTGGGTTTGTGTTTCAATAAGAAAGCATAGAAAAATATGGTCAGTTTATGCATTCATTTTAATTACTTGTTATGATGGGTATTCCCTGCAGAAGTGGAATTTACAGGCCCCAGAAGTATGCATGTGCAAAGAATAACAATTTTCTTTCCTTTCTGGTCACTGGCCTTTGAGCATTATAAAATACGTTTGCTGGTCAGGAAAGCATTGGTACAAGTGCACCTAAGTGTTATCACTTCTGGAAGATCACAAGATGGCAAATTTTAAAATCACATCTATCTTGCTGTTTTTCCCACTGGAAAGAACACCAGGTTAATATAGTGGAGGATGCATTTGCTCTCTTGAGAATGCCCATCTCTTCAAAGACATTGAATGCATTGCAGAACTGGGCCCCACACCTAATTTAAAGTGGCTCCCATGAGAAGTCAATCTAACAACAAGTAAATTAGCACTTTCTTCAATGAAGTCAATGTAGATCCCATGTCAGTAAGATTGGAACCAACTCAACCAACTTAATGCCATCACTCACCAAAATAAGTATTTCTCATATAAATAGGAGTTTGCAAGATGATTTGTTTTCTTACATGTTATTCATATTAATAATTATACCATATTAATAATCTGTTTTCTTACATGTTATTCATATTAACTGATTATACAATTCTGAATGTGTGTTTGGTGATTGGCAGACAGAAACGCGATCTATTTGTTACTCCTCCATTAGCTTAATGATAGTATCTGGGCGCATATGCAACAGCAAAAGTTATACTCCCTTGTGGATAATTAATTTTATTTGTTATTCTAATGTTTGTTTCATTATATTGCATATAATATGATAATTCAGTTTATTTCATTTTCTTGGCAAATTACATACTACTTCAATATGGAATAATAAAAATTTCTTTAGCAATGTTATAGATCTACATGTGAGTTTTAGACATTAACTAATTTAAATGTTTCTTCAACCCTGGTCAGTGGGTTAAGTAAACATGTTAGTCCTGTTGTAGAGTGAAGGAGAATGAGTCAGAAAAATGAATTGTCTGATTTTCAGAGGTACTGAGCACTCTTTTGAAACCTGTGAATGCTCAGAAGATGTGAAAATGATACCACAAATGACTAACAAATGGCACAAATAGATTCATTGTTATAGGCAAGTGTAGAATGCAAGGGTACCAAATCCCAGATGTTCACTTGACTTCTTAGATTATACAACTTTCAAAAGATAAAACCTTATCACTTTCATCACTCTTCTCATTCATGGAACTTTACAAAAAAAAAAGGCAATATGATTGGCCTCATTTTAGAGCTGGGGAAACTAAGGTACAGGCAGTCCCCGGGTTACGTACAAGATACGGACTGTAGGTTTGTTCTTAAGTTGAATCTGTATGTAAGTCAGAACTGGCGTCCAGATTCAGCCGTTGCTGAAACTGATCAGTTTCAACAGCGGCTGAATCTGGACGCCAGTTCTGACGTACATACAGATTCAACTTAAGAACCCCAGGCATCCCCAAGTCAGCTGCTGCTGAAACTGATCAGCGGCTGATTCCAGGAAGCCCGGGGCAGGGGCTTCCTGTAGTCAGCCACTGGTCAGTTTCAGCAGCGGCTGACTTGGGGACGCCTGAGGCAGAGCAGCTGGGGTGCTGCTGGGTTGGTCCAGTAGCGCCGCAGCTCCTCGGCGCTACTGGAGCAACCCAGCAGCACCCAAGCTGCTCTGCCCCAGGCGTCCTGATTCAGCTGCTGCTGAAACTGACCAGCAGTGGCTGAATCAGGACGCCTGGGGCAGAGCAGCTGGGGTGCTGCCCGGTTGGTCCCGTGGCGCCCAGAGTGGCGCTACGGGACCAACTGGCAGTGCCCCAGCTGCTGTACCACAGGTGTCCGGAGCAAAGCCGTGGAGCACGGGGGCAGCGGGACAGGAGGCTGTCCTGCTGCCCTCGGGCTCTGTGGCTTGGCTCTGCTTTGCTCTGCTTTGCCCCCGCGTGCTGCGCGGCTTGGCTCTGCAGCAGACCAGGGGGACGGGGGAGGGGGGCAAAGCAGAGCAAAGCAGAGTCAAGGCAGGAGCGCGCAGTCAGCTGACAGCCCAGATGTGTCTGGGCTGTCAGCTGGCCACGTGCTCCGCGGCTTGGCTCTGCTTTGCCCCCCCGTCCCTCTGGTCTGCAGACCAGGGGGACGGGGGGGCAAAGCAGAGCAAAGCAGAGCCAAGCCGCGGAGCGCGTGGACAGCGGACAGCCCTGTCCGCTGCCCGCGTGTTCCGCCGCTTTGCTTCCTCTTCCTGGTCTGCTGGAGCTGTCAGCTGCTGGTCTGCTGGAGACCAGGGAGAGGAAGGGCCCCGTTCGTAACTGCGGATCCGACATAAGTCGGATCCGCGTAACTTGGGGACTGCCTGTATAGAGACAGGAAGTGATTTTTCTGGTTTCATCCAGCAGGCAGGCCATAAAATAAAAGCCAGGTCTCCTGAATTTTAGACTAAAGCCATGCTGACTTTCTAAGAACAGGTAAATAGCCAGGCAGAATTCATCCACAATCATTACAATTGAGGAATGGCTGTCTTCACAATAGATATTTCCATTTCTTTATTAATGTATTTGAGAAGACTAAAAATTGCAGGATTTCTTTATCAAAAGTTTCCTTGTTAACCATATTACTTTAAATATTTCCCCTAATTTGGTCTTATCCTATTAGCAACCATCCCTCCTCATTAATTCAATAGAAACAGTGATTTATCGTATCAATGGTGTTTTTATTGAATTAGTGGAGATGATGAATGGTAGTGTAATACAATGGAAACAGCTATTCAAATTTTGGGTAGGCATCATTGCTTTTTGAGGCAGTTTCCTGTTCTGAGTCATTTTTGTCTTTGCATAACAGTAAAACAGCCCAAATGTCAATATTTCTGTGCATATGCACCTAATCACAACATGGTGTTTATTAACTTCATACACTGTAACCTACTTTCTTGTGCAGATAACCAGAGGGAAAGAGCAACAAAAGGCAAAGAAGTTCACTCTTGAAGATTCTTCTTTTTGTCCCTGAGGATTTTCAAAGGTTTTCAGTGTCTGCTCATGGATAGAAGCAATGTACTAGATCAGAGCACCAGAGCAACGAAGCAGTTCTCTGCAGTTACAGAATTGTTTGCTTCATTTTCTAGGAAACTGTCACAAAAGCCCAAAGGCACATATTTGTTTTTGGTTATGTTTGGTGAGATGGCAGAATTGGAACCCCAATTATTTTCCCTTGAATTCATCATTAGCCAAGTCACTCAGGCACAGTCATTTTTGTTTCTTAAGAAATAAGCTGCTCAGGCTTTTAGTCATATTCTGTAAATATACAGTTTTGTTCAAACATGTACCAACCCCTTCGGCAAACATAATGCTAGTATATTCGGTGTTGTTGTTAGGGTTGTAACAATTTCCTCCTTTGACATTGATTTGGACACAGATGAACTTCAAAATTAAGTATAGGTTGGACCTCCCAAAACCAGGAGTCCATCATCCAGCAACATCTGTGGTCCGTCAGGTGACTAGCCCCAGTAGCACAGCAGGAGCCACGGCAGCCCAGTAGCAGGGCCGGGGATGTGGCAGTTGCAGCAGCTGAGATAGCGGGGCCGAGGCCGGAGACTCGGCAGCCATGGCAGCCCAGATAGCAGGGCTGCAGCCAGCCAGGGCAGTCTGGACTACCAGGGCTACAGCAGTATGGCAGGGTGGGGGGGGGGGGGGAGAAGGGCAGCTGGGGCTGGCAACAGGGAGGGAAAGCAGTATGGAGAGCTAGTAGCAGGGGACCTTATCTGGTCCAGGAAATTCTGTTATTCGGGAGTGGTCAGGTCCCAAAGATGCCAGACCTCACTGGTCCAACCTGTATTTATGTTAGTTGATGCTTGAATCTCTATCCATTAAAGAATATATAAATATGAAGTCATAAATCAAGCTGATATAAAATACAAGTGTAGAACTTCACACAATAACTATATAAGAAACAATATAAAATCAGAGGGGACTTCTAAGTTTAAAAAAAAAGGATACCAACTGGAGAATCAATCATACCACTTTTAGCAAGACTGTCGCAGGGTCACCTTCATTCTCTTCTGTTCTTCATTGTCTTTGGAAGGGGTTTCTGACCCACCTGCTGCAAAACATTCATCTCCTCAGCTTTTGGGGGGTGCGGGGAGGGGAAGGTCTGGAGATGCCACAGATGTCTTACCAGAGCTTAATCTGGTAATGAAAGATGTGCCAAGGCCCAAATAATGATTTAATTTTAAACTTTACACTTGTTATGACTTTGAATGTGCAGCAGTCGTATTCCCATGACCACACATTACCATTGACATCAATACCTCTGTGCGTTCGGTCACAAGAAGTTTATTGGAAAGGATAGCCTACCGTATGTACTAGGGTTAGATGTTTATAACCCCAGGGCTGCCACTCAAGGCACAAAGTTAGAGGTGGAGGGGGGGAAAGCTGGACAGACAAAAAACATGGTAGTGGGTAGGGCTCTGCAGTGGGACTAGGATCTCATGGGTCCCATTACCATAGCCTAGACTTCTGGGCTGTTGTTGGTAGTGGTGCTACCTTCAGATCAAGACACTTGGCCAGCTGCTACTGCTCTCCAGAGGCAAAAATAGATTTTGTTTTCAGTTTCATACTTGACATGGAAGCCCCAGCACAATTAAGCACAGATCCTCATCCCCTGCTCCTCAGTGAAGTAAGAGGTGTTTATACCCTTTCAGAGGGGTTTAGGTCATCTGGTGAAAACTATCTGAACCAGACTGCACATACTACGGTGCCTTTTGTCCCCTTGACAGTCCTTTTATCCTCCTCATCTTTGCATACTTTTCAATGGCATGGGAACAGTCAATATTTTCTGTCCAAAATACCAAACACAAACCAGACTGAAAGGAAAATGCAGCCTTTCTTCCATGTTCCCAGAAACTCCACTGGCTATCTTTACCCCTATCCCTTTTTTTGCCCTTCCAGAGTGCCTGGCAAAGTGATCTAAAACCATGGTGATGGATGATTTACAAGGGCTCAGTTAGCATAGCATAGGTTTAGAGATCAGGGACCAAAGCCTCAAAAAAACCTCCACATTCCATTGATTTTAATGGAAATTAGGAGTTTACTAACTACCTTTCGGGATCTGGGCCCCAGGGTTCTGATCATGAGGTTTTAAGCTGGCCCAGAGGTCTGATTGAGGTATTTGGTCTGCTTATTCACAGCTCTACATGATGTGTAATCAGTAACCATGTGAAAAGTGACTGTGGAGTTTTAGTCTTCTGATTGGGTAGCTTTTTATGTCCACTTTAAACAAATGCAGATGACTCCACAAGTAGCTAGGAAATGGTGCATCAGACCCTGCTCTGTCTTCTCCTCTTTTACTCCATATTGACCAAGTCTCTGACCTGACAATGGTAGAGCATCAATGAACATTATTGCCATAGGACTTGATCTAGTAAAATATGCATATAACTTTACTCATTTACTCCCTTCCAGATGTTTTTCCTGGGATAGATGGTTGTTACCAGCATCAGAGAATGAAAGTACAGCAGGGTATCGTTTGCATACTGCTAGCATCAGAGGCCTGGGTTGTCTCACAATTTCCCCTAGCGGTTTAATGAGAAGTTAAAAAGCTGTGGGAGCCAATTGAGCCTGATAAGTCTCCACCAATCAATGATCTGAAAGTGGCTGAACATTCACTTGTAAGCACTTGAACAAAAATAATGGCATCAATTTAGTGCTTTCCTGTTGACCTCTGCTACATCTCTCAGAGGACAGTGTTCTTTGCTTCTGTGTGTGCAAAGCTGAAGATAGATTTTGCAGTATGAAGATGGCTGTCCTTTATTTATGGTAAAGGGGAAGTCATAGATTAGCAACCGCAGAGTAGTCCCTGTTCCAGAAACTGTCTGAAACCCAGCTGTAAAATGGCTTAGGATACTAGTTGTAGATTGATAAACTAACATCTAAATTACTTTATTAAAAAATGGGAGGCTGGTTACTGAGTGATAATTTCTGAAGTCTGTTCAGTGAGGGTACATTTTCTTAAGAAAGTAGCCCAGTGTCTGTGCGTCTGTAACACTGATGTACACGGCCACACCCCCAGGTCATGTACGTAAGTAACCCTGCCCCCCTTCCCCTCACACCGTGGTGGTTCGGCCAGCCCCACGGCCCCCCAGACACCCTGCTCCCACCAGCGCTGCTTCCCTCCCCCCTTCCTCCGGCCCCCCCATCCTCCCCTCCAGCCCCACAGCCCCCAATCCCCCACAGCTCTGCTTTCCACCCCTCCTTCAGGCCAGCCCCGCCCCCTTCCCCTCTCTCCATGGTGCACTGCGCCACGCTGCTCCCAGCTGTGCGGTGATCCCACCGGGCCCCGGCGGGGGAGCAAGCGGCAGCAAGCAGCTCTTTACTGCTGCTTGCTCTCCCTCCGGGGCCCGGAGGGAGCGCCACTCAGCTGGGAGCGGCGCAGCACGCCACAGAGGGAGGGAAAGGGGGCGGGGCACCACGCAGGGAGGGGAAAGGGTCAGGTCTGGCTGGAAGGGGAGTGGGAAGCAGAGCTGGGGGAGATCAGGGGCCGTGGGCCTGGACAAGAGGAGGGGGGTGGGAAGCAGACCTGGTGAGGGGGCAGGGTGCAGCCACTGGCCACAGCCAGACCCCAACTGGCTGCTTGCTGCTGCTTGCTCCCTGGTCACAGCCCAGCTGAATGGCACTGGCACTGCGCCGCTCAGCTGAGCCCCGTTGGGACAGGAAGGGAGGTGGGGCGGTGATGTACACGGCCAGGGGACGGGGCCATGTACATCACCGCCCCCCCTTCCTCCTCCTGCCGTGATGCTGAGTGGTGTGCCCCTCAGCCAGGCCACCACGGGAGATGGGAGGGGGGGCGTGGTGATGTAGACAGCCCCACCACCTGGCCGTGTACGTCACTGCCCCGCCCCTGCTCCCCCATGGTGGCCCAGCTGAGCGCGCAACACTCAGCCGAGCCACCATGGAGGGAGGAGAAGGGGGCGGGGCGGTGACGTACATGGCCAGGGGGCGGGGCTGTGTACATCACCGCCCCCTTCCCCTCCCGCTGTGGCACTCAGCTGAGTGCTGCGCCCCTCAGCCGGGCCACCAGGGGATCCAGCAGCGCAAGGGGCTGTTTGGACTCCCCCATGGTGGGAGGGGTCGGGAGGGCAGTGATGTACACCTTCCCGCCCCCCCTCCCTCACGGCAGCCCGGCTGAGTAGGCAGCACTCAGCCAAGTGCCACGGCGGAAGGGAACGGGAAGGGGAAGGGGGGTGGGGAGAGACGGAGGGGAGAGAGAGGCAGGAGGAAGAGGAGAAGAGAAAGGGAGAGTGAGAGGCAGGAGGGGGAGAAGAGAAAGAAAGAGACGGAGAGAGAGGCAGGAGGCAGAGGAGAGCTGAGCGGGAGGAGAGGCAGTAGGAAGAGAGAGAGAGAGAGACAGAGCGAGAGAGTTCAGGAGAGAAGACCTGAAAATCCTGTTTCATGACAGGCTAATTGGCTAGTTTTCTTAAGAATAGGCACAATTATGGCATACTTCAGAGTGGATGGTAGGATTTGCCGTATTAAATGTATTGGCAATCTCTGGTTCAAATGATACTAAGTAATTCCAGTTACATTTCATCAGCTTTTATGGGCATGGTTTTGGTTTGCAGGTGATGATCTAGATTCCTTGCCGAGCTTCTATAGTATCTTCCATCCTATCCTACATTTTGTGAGCAGAGGTAGGTATAGTTTTTGCGTGGGCCTTGCTATGGATGATCTTCAATAAATATGTTGAAAGTTCCTGACAGGGAATAGAGCAGATATCTGGTATGCTGTGGAAGCATTTTGGAGTGACAAAATAGGCAACAGTGAGGAAAAATTGTGCAGGCCAGCATTTATTTGCTGTGATGGCCGAGGAATAGAAAGCTGATTTAGTGGCAATCATGAATGTGTGATAAGATTTTATATAATATTTTTGTGTTAGTTTATCTGCATCAGATTGTGTTTTCTATCAGCATTAATGGAGTTTCTTTCCCCTCTACTTCATCTACTGCTTAGAAGACCTAGGTGATATGTATGAATTATGGAATCTAAAGGTACGTTTTAGTGATAGAATGTCTAACACAGTGTTTCTCAGCCAAGACTTCAAGAGAAGTCTGGGGGATATGTCAACACAAATGAAATTTGGAGAAAATTGAATTTTTGTTTAAAGTTTTACAGCACTTTATTATTTTTGTACTTTTTACACCCAAAAATTTCATCGCCCACCCAGCTACAATTAAGTTGTTTAAACAAATGTGTTGCAATGGTAGAAAAAATGTTGTGTGTCTGAAAACTGTAGGTACTGGAGGTACTTATAATTTATTTTTTGAAAAAGGGGTATTTTATTTTTAAAAAAGGTGGAAAAACACTGGTCTAACACATATCTTTCTAGATCCTTGGTTGTGTATGAGTTTTGCTGAGGAGGCTCTGAAATTTAGTGAGGACCATGAGTTTTATGAGAACTGATTGTGGTGATAGAACTTTTGCAGTGTGCAGTATGGACACATTAATTGGCAGGGAATGGTGCTGGAATCATAATGCATTCTATACTTTTCAACGTGATGATTCCCCCCCCCCCCCCCCATTAGCCAGCTGAACAGTGATATTAACTCTGGTCAATGAAGTCCCCTTAAATCACATCATTCCTTACAAAAGGCAAAAATTCCATTGAATAGCATTCTTCTGTATACCTGTGTACATTTCTGGACTTTTCTGTGGATGAACTTCAAAGGGTTTTTTTCTGCATATAGAAATCAATATTTCTCTAGCCATTAAATAAGAATTTGAAAAACTGAGATAAAACAAAATACTGTGGAAAAGCAGGAATAGGAAAATGAAATAAATGGAACTTAAATATAAAATATGAGGGGAAATCACTAGGTTATAAAAGGACAAAAAGGAAAAAAAAATGATTCTCACTAAAAAAATCAGAGAAGCCATTTTTTAGGATAGATTTTGATATTTCAATGTTCAAAGGACTTTTAAACATGCATACATTTAATTACAAGAACAACCCTTCACATAATGAGTTGAAAAGTTGATTTTTTTACATGTGCCCTTTTCATACCTTAGAAACACATTCCCTCATTATTAATCTGTGTTTCTTTTAAATCAGGTTACTCTTTTTGAAACACCATATTTCATTAATTATGCAGTTTGAAAATTTTGGTATTATAATGTGTTACCTATATGCCCTTATAAATACCCATTATTTTATGCTGTGTGACTTCACTGCATTGTTATTTAGCTATCATGTTAAAAATTCAGTGAGCAGTTGAGAATCAGGAATTACAAGGTTTTTAAAAAAATAATTTATGCTTTTTATTTGAGAGGTAGTCTTTCCAGTCAACTTTTACCTCTTGAACTTCTCTGCACCTCCACTATTAGACAAACAAAAAGGAAGAGGAAGAAAATGAGTTTGGATGTCGGATACTTCACAAATTATAACATTTCTTTTAGACTGTATGCAATGCACTGCACATATGCTTAAGAATAATGAACTATGGAATTCCTCTACTGTATGCTTATACTGGAAAATCCACCTAGGGAACTCATTAGCATATGACTTTTTTGTTTTCAATGAATGTATATCTTAGAATGTTATATCTCCCTGAAGAACTAAGTAAATATAAGCACTGAATACTCTCCCTCTCTTTTTTTTTTCATTCTTGTCAGCTGTGACAGAGCTAAATTCAAATTGGACCATTCTGATTCAAAGTCAATAGGAGTAGAAGCTTCTAAAAATAATCCAATATGAAAAACACATACATAGTATTCTAATGTGGTAAGATTTACACCCACTCCTTGCCACTAACCTGTGTCACTAACAAGGAAAACTTACACTGAAAAGAGGACAATGTATCCTATACTTACAATAAATCATCATTCATCAGCATGTTTTCTCCACTAATCAACAATCTATTTGACTAGTACAACCTGTGGTTAGAGCAGAATTGTTTTATAAGTCTAAAGCAGAATTGAAGCAGAAGTGTGGGTACAAGGCTGCATAATACATACAAAAAAATTGGTGCTGGGATCTCAGGACTTTCAACTCCACATGACTGAATTAAGCCCATGTCAATGGTGATTGAAATGGATCATTACCATCAAAGACCAAATTCGTAACCTGTGAAATGAAAATTTGCAGCTGAGCCTTCTCCTGATGGAGTTACTGATAAGTTTGCACTTGAGCCTTTCATCAATGCAGTTAGTGATAAAAGCTCCTGTCCACTTCAGTGCCTGCAGAATCAGGCCATTAATAAGCAGGCATATACATAGCAGAAACCACAACAACTGGAGCTTGACTCTCTCTCCAACAGAAGTTGGCCCAATAAAAGATATTATCTCTCCCACTGTGTCATTCTTGTTGGTAGTCTCATCAAGAGGCCAAATATTAGATGGAAACTGAACACCCTTCTCATCTTCACATGTGGTCATTCAAAGTCTGAGCTGATGCAACAAATGAGCCACACAGAAGTGAATTCCAATGCTGCAAAATAAATCAGAGACAAAGCAATTGTACAAAGACAGAAGCCCAGACTTCTGTGTCCAACCCTCAGTTGACTGCTCCATGCTGCCTCTCACTAGAAATTTATTAGCACCCACTTATAAAGGCAACATTATATATATATATATATATATATATATATATATATATATATATATATATATATATAGTGAAATTCAGACATGAACATTAAAGTACAGATGAGTGTTTTTAAACTAAAATATTGTCTCTTCATACTAAACTGTGAAGTACTTGTTAAATTACCACAGATAATCTTTTTCCCAGCATAATATATGGGAAACTCTCAATGGTTAAATTAACCAAATTCTCATGGTAACATACCTTCCAAGAGAGAGAAGGTTTCTCTCCTAACAAGGATCCAGAGCTGTGATGTTCCAATCTTTAGGAGTCTAGAGAGCTCCTCTGAACTTGGGGCAGCTGAGCCAAGGTCAGGAATATTAGTGTGCAGTATCTCCATGTTGCAGGATGTGTTCCCCCACATCTAAGGCCTCCCCATAATCATGTTTCTATGTAGGGCTGTGCTGTCACTGGTTTCATAGAAGCATCTCCTCTCCACCCCCATTTGTGTGGGAATAGGTGAAAGTACTGTTGCACCCGTGAGGAGTAACACCGTGAAACTCCACTGGAACTCCCATGGAATTGGTGGGGACAAGTAACCATCTCCTGGCACGACCGATGAACTCACCCTGCCAAGTTACATGTTTTGCACAAAGTTCAATCAGACATTTTTTTCTGCAGATGGCCTGTAGGACTTCTCTCCTCCCTTGGCATTCCCCTTTCTCTTCCTCTGTACAAAAGAATGTGTGTGCATGGAGGGTACATGATATAGCTATAATTATGAATAAATCAGCAGGAATACGCATTGCTGGACCTGCCTGTGGTGTTTGGTATGTAAGTATAGCTTCAGTGTAGTTATATTGTTCCAGCTGGCTGGTTCCTTTCCTAATTATTCTTCAGTTTTTGTCTTAACAGCTAAATATAGCAGTGATGTAGCAAAAACATTGATAAGCCCCTCAACTCAAACCTTGTCTAACAAGAAACAGTAGACTCCTCACACTCCAGTGCATTTACAGCCTTCATTATATGAACTGAGAATTTAGTCTATTTGATTTATAATTGGAAATCATAAACTATAACATACACCTGCTGTTCTTATGCACAAGTGAGTTGATACCAGTCAGTTTCATCACTCAGTGTAATAATTGGCATGAACCAGCACCAGTATGCTGGGCTCAGCTCACCAGGGTTCATTAACAAGTTGACGTGCAGCTGTAAGAACATAAGAATGGTCATAATGGGTTAGCCAATCTAACCCAGATTCAGCTAGTCAAGAATCTGTCTTTTGACAGCGGCTGGTACCAGCTATAGAGTGACAATGTAAATGGAACATTGTTACATTTCACTTTAGTGTCAGAAAAGAATGATTTGTACATTTTGGCATATCCTGGAAATGTATTAGACCTTGCTCTGATCTTGCAGACATGAGGATACCTCCGAAATATTTCTATTGATGTTAATGACATTATGCTGCCGAACGGCTGCTGTTCGAGGAGAATCAAGCCAGAGTCAATAGTGAAACTGAAACCAAAATATAAGTAAGCTATATAATTGCTTACTTCACACATTATTCCTTGTTAGTTAGGTCTAAAATAGCCATTTGCAATAGACATAGTCATTTAAATAAAAAAATCTAAGAGTTCCTGTATGAATAATTTAACCCACAGTTCAAACTCAATGTTCACTTGCAATTAGAGTAAGGACACAATTAACGACATACATAAGGGCATGTCTACGCTAGGAAATTATTTTGAAATAACTACATCTGACATCATAACTCCTGATTTAACAAAATCAAAATAGTGTGTCCCCACTAGGGGAAGCATCGAAATTAGTCTGAATTATTTTGAAATAGCGGGTAGAGACATGCTGTGGCTGCTTGGTCAGGCAAGCTGCAACACATCCATTCAGGGACTCCTCTCTATGACCATGGTTCAAGCACCACTCCTTCACTGCCTCCCCCCTCGTGGGACACAAAAGGAATGCAGTGTGCTCTGGTTGCCCTTGTGGATGCCAGAGAACTCAAATCATGGAGTCAGAGCTGCTGCAAAGTAGTGCTCAGCTCACTGGTCTTGTGCTGCGCCTCATGGCACAGTCCTAACTGCCCACATGTTGCTCCAGCAGGATAAGGACCAGCCTGGGCTGCAGGCACTCATCACCCAGGTCCTGGTGCTTTTGCTGCTGTGCATGCCCCTCAATCCCCTGGACACTGCAGAATGCCACTTCTGGCAGTGGGAGACCAGTTCGGACTGATGGGACTGTATTGTCCTGCAGTTATGGGACTATCATCAATGGCTGCAGAACTTCCACATGCAGAAGGGCACCTTCCTCAAGCTCTGCAAGTGGCTCACCCCATCCTCATGTGACAGGACACCCTGTGCAGAAGCACGTCACCATCGCCCTGTGGAAGCTCACCATGCCAGAGAGCTACCACACCACTGGAAATCATTTCAGCATGGAGAAATCCACAGTCAGGACTGTGCCTCTGCAGGTATCCAGGGCCATCAACCACATGCTGCTAGACAGGGTCATCACTCTGGCAATGTGGACACCATGGTGGATGGCTCTGCAGCTATGGGCTTCCCCACCTGTGAGGAGGTGGGTTTAGACAGCATGTACATCCCCATGCTGGCCTCCAATCACCATATCTTGGACTACATAAACAGGAAGGGGTACTTCTCTATGTGCTGCAGGCCCTGGTGGATTACAGGGACACTTCACTGACATCAACATCAGCTGGCCATGATGCCCACATCTTCTGGAACTCCTGCCTCTTCCATCATCACTTTCCCCGGTCTCACCATCAGAGTCAGGAAGGAGGACATGCCCATAGTGATCCTGGGTGACACAGCCTACCACTTGCTCCCCTGGCTCATGAAGCCCTACACAGGCATCCTGGATCCCACCAAAGGGCACTTCAATACCAGGCTGAGCAGATGCCACATGGTGGTGGAATGTGCATATGGCCATTTAAATGAGAGGTTCAGGAGTCTCCTCACCCTCTTGGACCCCAGCGAGTGCAACATCCCCTTTGTAGCGGTGGCCTGCTGTGCACTCCAAAACCTGTGTGAGATCAAGAAGGAAACTTTTCTGCCAGGGAGGGGGAAGATGCTGAACATCTGGCCAGGGCATATGAGCAGCCAGACATCAGTGCCATTCGGAGAGCACATGAAGGGGCTGTGCTCATCCGGGAGTCCTTGAGGGCGAGTTTTGTTCAAGGCCAGCTATAAGACTCTTCCCGGTAACTCTCCACAAGGGGCCTCTGCATTCCCTCTGGGTGCCTTTCCTCCCCCTCCCTTCTCCTGCCCTCCCTCCCTCCCTACCTTCTCCCTCCCCTGCAGAGCAAATAATAAAGCCCTCCTTTCTGAAACAACAGGACTGTTTATTGGGGGGGGGGGGGATGTACAACAGGGGAGGGATTGGGAAAAGAGCCTGTAATGGGGGAGGGCAGAAGAGAGGGGAAGAGTGCTCAGGGCTGGGGCTGGGACTGGCACCTGCCTCTATGTGATTGGAAGACTTCAGCTGCCCAAGAGGAACCACTGCCTCATGTTCTGGGACCCAAGTAGCCCCTCGGAGAATAGAAGGGAAAGCTATCAGTGAGGGAGGTGGCTGGTGGCCTGCTTCATTGAGGACCCCATGCACTCTATCACCAAGTGAGGGAGGAGCACATGGCATCATGCTGGCATGACAGCTGGACCCAGTCAGCCTTCCATTGTTCCGGTCAACTTGGCTCTCCTCCCAGTCAGCAGCCCACTCCTTGCACTCCTCCTCAGGATCCCAGACGAGAAACTGCAGACAGGACATCTGCTCCCTCATCAAGTCTTTGCGGGTTCTTTTTCTCCTGCAGATCCCGCGGAGTAAGGTAGATATCATGGGAGGTGGGGAACATGCCAAGCTTGCAGCTGGCCCGTCAGTGAAGAAAAGCTAAAAGGGAAGTCATCCCAGGAGACACTGTATATGAAACCTAGATCTAATCTCTGAACCAACACCAAAGGTCTCATTTCAGATGATGGTGATGTGCTTCGAGCAAGGCCATATGTTGCCTAGACAGCATGAACTTTCCAGCAGGGGCACAGACTTACCAAGGGAGCATTGCTGCACCCATGGCCCAGGGAGAAGCAGGCCTGGAAAAGAGCCAGCCAGTCCAGGAGCCTGAGGGCAGGGGGTGAGGGATGGGGTAACTCGGCTTCCTTCTGTATCCTGCACTCGCTGGGTCTGGCAAAGGCGGCATCCCACAGAGAAAGAACTTCTATTCCTGCTTGCTGGAGGAGTGGACAAGGGAGGAGGGTTGGAGGAGGTGTGTGTGAGTGGCAGATGCTGCTTGCTGGAGAGAGTGCCACTGGGTTCTCCTCCTGTTCCTTCCTCCAGCAGGTTCCCATGCAAGGGATCAGTGTCTTCCGCATCACCCCGCTTGACTGGGAGCGAATGCTCCCTGAGTGCAGGCATGACCCTGTGGCATCTGCAGCACTGCTGTGTAGTCTCATGATCCCAGACTCCTTCATGGTGGCTTGTAGTGGGAAGGTGTTTCACCACAGAGGCTGGAATAAGGCAGGCCACTTCAGGAACCCTAGTGAGATGGACTGATGGGTTCCTGTGTGACAGCGTCATGGGGCTGAGTGCTCCGGACAGGCGCTTCATGTGCACCTACGTGCTCAGGCTATTGGTAGCCCCCAAACCAAGTTGGCTCAGTGAGGAGCTCACAGCCCATCACCTACCCCCATGTGTAGATAGGGAAAATTATAGACCTCACCTGGAGTGCCTTCCTTGGGTTTGTATGAAGCCTGGGAGACATCCTGAAAATAGGGGAATGACTCCTGGGTGATGAGCAGGTCCGGGTTGGTGGCCATGGTTGCCTGGCTGTCTGTTTTCTCCTCCTCTTTCTCCTCCTCTGCAACCGTACCCTCCTGGAAGTTGAACCTGGGCATGTCCTGGCTGGACTTCACGACATGCCCCTCTCCCAGGAAGGCATCCAGCTGGTTGAAGTAGCAGCAGGTGTTTCGTGCCACCCTAGAACATCCTTTCTGCTCCCTGGTATTGTGTAGGCATGCCAAATCCTTGATTTTCATGTGGACGTGGTTGAGTGTCCGGTTGACCTTTGTCAGCCAGGCTGGTGGCAGTCTGGTTGTAGATCTCTCCATTTCTCTTCCTGGTGTGGAGATCCTGGAAGTTGGTCTCCTCTCCCCAGACCAAAATGAGATCCAGAATCTCCACACCAGTACAGATTGGAGCTCTCCTGTGTCCCTGGCTAGTGGCAGCCAAGGGAGCAGCAGGAGTGCTGCCATCCATGGGAGGTTTTGAGGTAGCGTTGGGGTCCGTCATGGCTCTTTTGTTTGCTGCTGCCTCGCACATGGCTGTCACTGCTCTTCAATGTGCATGAAGTCCTTCTCCTGCTGCCTGGAGTTTTAAGCTCCACAGGAGAAGGGGAACAGTGGAGATGCCAGGTGTGGCCAGAGTGGTCAGAACTGCAGCTGTGAGAGGCCTCCGGAGGCCAATTATTTTGAATTAGCAGCAGCAGAGTGTCCACACTAATGCTATTGCAAAATAACTATTTCAATTTTAGCATTATTCCCCAAGGAAAGCAGGAGTACAGAATTTGAAATAATCAGCCTGTTATTTCAAAATAACGGGCTTGGTAGTGTGGATGCTCTGCTTATTAATTTGACCTAAGGGGCATCATGCTATGCATATGATTAAGTATCTTGCTGATTTCTGGCTCTTCATATACAAGCTGAAGAGAGAAATATGAAGTTGTAGAGACCAAGAGAAGGTTCCATGAGCTTTTCTGCCAGTGTGTGGCACATCACTCTGGATGAATGTATGCAAGAGAATTATTTAAGGCTGATCTGAAAATGAAAAACAAAACAATAAAGATGGAATTTAGATCCAAATATTACATGGAGGACTCAAATGACATTGATGCAGCTTTTCTAAAATGTATACATAGCTATGAACTTTCTATTGAAGTTCTTGGAGGAGTGAAGTGTCTGCTTAGCTTTAATCATTTGTGTAGTGTCATTGAAATCAAAGCTGACATGTTTTTAAGAAAGTACTTTGCTGGCTCAAGGCAATCTTTTGCGGAGGAGTAAATATATCCTTTTCTCACATTGCTGTAGATGAACATATAAGCTACGTCTACATTGGCAAGATTTTGTGCAAAAGCAACCGCTTTTGCGCAAAAACTTGCCGCCTGTCTACACTGGCTGTGAGTTCTTGCGCAAGAACACTGATGTTCTAATGTAAGAAATCAGTGCTTCTTGCACAAGAAATATGATGCTCCCGCTCAGGAATAAGCCCTCTTGCGCAACTGTTCTTGCGCAAGAGGCCAGTGTAGATAGGCAACATGAATTTCTTGCACAAGAAAGCCCGATGGCTAATATGACCATCGGAGCTTTCTTGCGCAAGAAAGCGTCTACACTGGCACAGATGCTTTTGTGCAAAAGCACATCTCTTGCGCAAAAGCACATGCTAGTATAGACGCTCTCTTGCGCAAATACTTTAACGCAAAAACTCTTGCGTTAAAAGTATTTGCGCAAAATCTTGCCAATGTAGACGTAGCCATAGAGTGAAATTCTGGCCCTATTGAAGTTAATGAAAACACTCTAATATTAACAGGGAAGAATTTTACTCATGATCCTTAAATTCTACAAGTTTTTTTTTTTTTTTTTTAAAAAGAGGAAACTTGATACAATGCCTGTTAAATTAAGACTTCAGGAATCAATTGCACATTATCTTTTCTTACAAATCTATTTAAATTTCATATGTTCGGAAAATTATATCTGATTAGTATGTTTTATTGAACATTATGATAAAATACAAAAGAAATAAAATGCACCAAGGACTGAATATGCATGTACTTACACCTGATGCATGATAAAACTGTTAGGCTATGTCTACACTAGGAAACTATTTCAAAATTACTAAATTCAATTTAAGAACTCCCAATTTAACAAATTTGAATTAGTGTGTTCTCACTACAGGGCAGCATAGAAATGAGTCCAAGGAAGACTCTGTTAATGTGGATGTACTATCTTGGACTTAGAGCTCCAGGAAACACTCTGGGGAGGAGTGAGGGGCCTCCTGGAGGCCAATAAGTTTGAATTGATGGCACCAAAACCTCTACATTAATGTTATTTTGTAATTACTATTTCAGAATTAGCGTTACTCCTCGTGAAAAGCAGGAGAACAGGGATTCAATTCTGTGGCCTGTTATTCCGAAATAACGGGCTTGGTAGTGTAGACTCACCGCTTATAAGTTTGAACTTGGAGGGGAGGGATGATATTTCGGAATAAGATTCCAATGTAGACCAGAGCTAATGTTAGAAAGGAACTTTTGTGTACTTTAATTTGGTATAGTGCTCATATACTGCCTAGTGATAGATATCACATAATAATCATGGGTGGTTGATGAATGAATAGTGAATTTCAGAAACTATAATATAACTGAATCTAAGTTGTTCTCCCATGTATATGCTTTCTCAGAAGTCATTAGCATGGTCACTATTGAAAAGATCACAATTTGTCTGTAATTATTATATTCTCTGTTAAATGTAGGAAAACACTGTTATTTCTGAAATCTCCCTGCAGTAACTCTGGGTAAATCTGACCTTTTAATGTCACCCAGCTTACCTTGGAAATAGAGATGACTGTAAACATAATTATGGATGTCCATCCCATTATTGGAGGAAATGTTAATGACCGCTGCTGTTACCTGTATATCTAAAGCCATTTTTATATACTTACCAATGCTAGCAAGGCAGAAAAAATTATTGTTGATCTTTCAAATAATTGTGCTCTATAAAACCATTAATGGTTCACTGACATTAAAATAGAAATGTATGGGAAAGGTGATGATTGTCATTTTCAAACCCATTTCTTTCATCAGCCTTAGTGATCGTCAAGCTCTAGAGGTAATTATGTGACCTGATAATTATGTGACCTGAAGATCACATTTATGGCAGCAGCTGAATAATTAATGCTGGCAACCTCAAAAGGTGTCCATGTGCAGCAGCTTTTAAAAATTGTTATAAAGACAAGTGTATCACTGTTATGTGAAACCAAACCTGGGACCTCTAGAGCTTGGTGCAAGAGCCTCTACAGCTTGAGCTAAAAGTCAGCTGGCTCTCAGCTTAGACTGTAGAGCAGGGGCTGGCAAATCCTTGCCCACCTCAGCAAGTATCAGATATCACCACTCTCATTGGCCATGAATTGCCACTCACGACCAATGGGAACAGCAAGAAGGGGTATCCCGGTCTGAGCTGCTTTTCACCACTCCCATTGGCCAGAAACGGTGATTCACAGCCAAAAAGAGCTTTTATCATCTGATACCAGCAGAGGTGCAGGCAAACATAGTGGTGGTGGCCCACCAGGGACTAACCCTGGTGGGCTGCCATTTTTTTATTGCCCATCCCTGCTGTAGAGCAAACTCATTCTCTGTGTAAGTGGCCTAAGTGCCAGTACCTGGGAAGTGAACCACACCCAGTAGTTGTGAGGGTTACACAAGGGCAATCTGTTTGCTATTCTTGCTTGTTTTAGAAGGAGCAGTTTGTGTGAGTTAAGCAGTATTCACCACTAATTTCAGGGAATTTTTTTTGTTTGTTTATTCTTGGGTTTTAATATAAAACATTACACTAAAAATGCTTAAAAGTGATAGTACAAATGATACTGAAAAATGTAATTCTATGGGAATTCTATTGCTGTCATGTGCAGTGATTTGTGGGTCATAATAGCAACTCTTGCGACTCCCTAATTTCTGCCAAATGTAATACAGGTTGAACCTCCCTTGTCTGACACCCTCAGGACTGGAGCGGTCCCAAATAAGAGAATTTGCCTGACCAAGGGAGGTCAGGTGCCTAGGTCACTACCCCTGCAGGCTGCCACTGACCAAAGCAGCACTGCTCCCAGCTGCTCTCAACTTCTGCCGCTGGGGCTCTCTAGTCTAGCAACATCTGTGGTGTTGCCGGAGCAGGAAGTCCTGAACAAGAGAGGTTCAACCTGTACTATTTTTGTACAATTTAAAGTTTCTGTCTTTCATGGTCACAAAGATAATATTTTTAATTGCCTACCCGAGTTTGAAGCTGGCTGGAACACTAACAAATCTGTAAATTGCTCTAATTCCAATACACTAATTGTGAATCCTAATGATAATGAGATAAACATGAATATTACTAATTAATTTTGAACCTGTAAATAATGTGCTTATCTGATACGACTGCATAATATAATTGGTTGAAATGTGTGTGGTTGAAAATGCCATTTATCATATGTAGCAACTCTCTTCTTTCCTCCTCCCTCCAAGAGAGCTATACTTTAAGCTCCAGGAAACCATTTTCTCCAATTCCAAAGAACACTAATAACAGCAGAACTTCTCGGCGCTGGCTGGTGAAAATATCAGCATGACACTAACACTTCACCATTACCAGGGCTTGCTGATTACATCATAGCCATCAGGTTGGCAGGAATAGGGCCTATTTATATGACACTTTGGCATCACCCAGGCCTGTAGGTGAAGGTCCCACTTGGTGAGAGGCCGAGCTCAGTAGACAAGGAAAGCAGGCACTTAGCGTATTTACTCCTGGTGAATTGCAACAGGTCAGTGTTTCTCAAAGTGGTCTTCGGATCCACTCTGAGAAACCTTCTAACCAGCCACTGAAGTTTGTTTATTTACCAGCTCCAGAGCCATGGTGACTCATGGCTCCCATGAGTTTTAGTTCGCTGTTTTCAGTCGAGGGGAGCTGCAAGAAATGGCATGGGCCGGGCCATCACAGCAGCCAGTTAGCCAGTTTCTCAGAGTGGATCCATGGACCACTTTGAGGATATGTCTACACTACAGTGTTATTTCAAAATAGCTTATTTCGAAATAACGCATCTACACATAAACTGCATTTCAAAATAGCATTTTGCTATTTCAAAATAGCATATCCACGTTGAGTGGATGCTGAATCGCATTTAAGGCTGGCTGGAACCAGTTCCAGCAGGGCATCAGCTCAGCACATACTGTGTGGGGCTGCTGCCTGGGGCTATCTGAGGTCTGTTCTTAAAGGGACCCCCCTCCCCCCCGGCCCCGGACAGCCGGTTCTCAGCTTTCCCTGCTTGCTTGTCTACCTTGATGAGGGACAGCAAAGCATTTTGTCTCTGCATACTCTGGTTGCCTGCACTTGGGACACCATGGCATTCTGCAACATGGAGCCAGAGCTGCCCCATGGCACTCTGGTGCTTCTCATAGATGTGCTGCTGCAGGCCTGGCTGCACTTTCTGCAGACTTCCATCTGGGAGCTCCACTGGGGAGCTGTCAGTATCCAGGAGGCCCTGAGGGAGAGCTGCACTGAGGAACACTAAGAACCTCCCTGGTCTGCCCCACTGGGGGCTTCTGCCTCATTCCTCCCTCACGTTCTTCCACTTATCCCTCCGTAACCCCCCTTCCTGATGTCAAATATAA
Source organism: Pelodiscus sinensis (assembly GCF_052426305.1). Classification (NCBI taxonomy): domain Eukaryota; kingdom Metazoa; phylum Chordata; order Testudines; family Trionychidae; genus Pelodiscus; species Pelodiscus sinensis. The sequence continues at coordinate 32,645,538 of NC_143052.1, read as the reverse complement.
TATATGTATGTTCATGAACATAAACTCACTTTATTTAACAAAATTATGGGGGAGGGAATGAAACTTTAGTGAGACTGGGGAAAGGAGGAGGGAGATGGGAGGAGAGAGGGTGGGAGAGGGGAGGGGGAAACCTAGGAGGAGGGACCTGGAGGGGAGGGGGAGGGAGAGGGGAAGCAATGAGGAGAAGGGGGAGGGGAAGCTCAGGGCTCAGGGTTGGGGGTCTTGCCAGACAAACTTGATTTTCATGTGAATCTGCTCCTAGGTTCACATGTGGCGTTTGGTGGCCAGGCTGGCAGCTATCCTGCCATAGATGGCCATGTTCCTCCATCTAGTGCAGAGATCATGGAAGTTGGTGGCATCCCCCAGAAACCTGAATAAGGTCCATGATCTCCACCCTAGACCAGGAAGGTGCCCACCTTCTCTGGGTCCTGGCAGGCTCCTGGGAGCTGGCAGACTGCTCCTGGGGAGTGGTGGAGGGCTGGCAGCCAGTGGCTGGCTGGCTGGCTCATGTTTTGGGGCCACTGGGTAGGGGCAGTGACTACTGGCTCTGGGCTGACAGGTTTGGAGCTGGCACAGGCACTATGGCCAGAGTCTACCCCTTTGAGGGCTCTGGAGAGTATAGGAGGGAGAGAAGTGTACTTGGTTGAGGCTGGAGTGGCCACTAGGGCACCCTGAAAGGCTGGAGGCCCCCTATTTCGAAATAAGTGTCTACACAGCACTTATTTCGAAATAGCTATTTCAAATTTGGCATTATTCCTCGCAGAATGAAGTTTACCAAATTCAAAATAAGTGCTCCACTATTTTGAATTTATTTTGAAATAGTGGTTTGGCTGTGTAGAAGCTAGGAAAGTTATTTCAAAATAAGGACTGTTATTTTGAAATAACTTTGCTGTGTAGACATAGCCTGAGAAACACTGCCATAGGTCTTCCCTTCTTATTAATAATCTGGTCACTTTAGAGATCAGATTTCCAGCTGTTCTTTAAGCTTTACCTCTCCCAATTTGCCTTCAGCCACATAGAAATCATATGATTTCGAATCAGTGTTACTATCCAGTACCTCCTGCTTAGGCAGATATATGGCAGTGGAAGAGTCCTGCCCTCTTGCCTCTCGCTTTTCAGGAGCACTTAGTCATTCACTGCTAAGTATCTGGTATCCAGAATTTTGGGATGTGTCCTCCACTCCCTTTTCCCCCAGGCAACTGAAGGAGCCCTGACAGAGCTTCTGTTGCCCCAAAATGGCAGCTCTGGGATTTATGCCACATTTGTGGAGAGAATTTTAAGGTGGAACAGCCTTTATTTTAAAAAATGATGCTTGTATTGGGCAATGACGATGGCTTACTTTTTAAAATAGTGTTTCTGAATCACTCTTAACTTTGTAGTTACCTTCAAAGCATCCCTGTCCTAGGTGAGAATGTTTCTGTGGGGCTGGAGGGGAAACACATGTTTTCTCTAAGAAGAACTACCCCCCACTGACACAGTGTTTGATCTGATTACTATTGAAGTCACTTAGAGCTTTGCTATTGACCTGAAAGGGAAAAGACTCAGACTGGATATTTTCAGTGGCATGATGGTATAGTCTAGATTATTTACAAACATAAGGATTTCTGAAATCTGATTTTGATTTTATTCATCTTAAATAATGAAATCAGAAACATTCAATTTTAAAATGCTGGCATTCCCTGGAAAGCACAAATTCCATTTCCTATGGTTAATGCATATGAGAAAACGGGCACGTTTCCAGTTATTCCTCAGTTGCTTTCACATCTGTCTTTCAAGATGCATTAAATGGCTTTATAACAATGTTGGAATTTGCATGAGCTCTCAGGATTCTCTTACAGTTCCTACAAAAACTGAACATATTGGGCTAAAATCATCCTTGGTGTGAGACTGTTGACTTCAGTGGAGTTGCTCTAAGGATAAATTTGGCCACCATATTTAAATTGCAGTTGGGGGAGAGGAAACAGACACATTGTTTTTTATCTCAGCATGACCACTGAAAAGTAGATATAAGCTAGAAATACATGAATAGTAGTGATTCTTCTCTATTATTATTTCTGATAAATATAAGCTATTCTAGGAACATTTGCAAGTCTTTTTATTTTTCATTTGATGATTAGTAGCAAATAAGATAACTATTAAGAAGCTTCCCCATTTCTAAATTACTTTTAAATGTTCATTATTAATTGTTTATGTGATGTTATCTGATTACAATATGACCATAAAACCATTGTTGATATCTTATGCCAACATGGCCAGAAAGCACTGAGCATCCTGTAAGCTCACTGGTCCAGAGTCAGCTTGTAGGGACATGTTAGAAAAGTACGTAAAAGGTTATTCTGGCCGTTGCATTGCTAAATAGGCTAAAACTTTGAAATGCAAACCTAATTGTGTGTGTGTGTTTATATATCTTGTTAGATATTAGGCATGCAGACAGTTCCCATCTATTAATATAGCTGTTGATTAGGAGATCAAAGGGAATATTAACATTTAAATAAATCTTGGATGAAATAATTACATTGTCTATATGTCTCCTTAAAGTTTGTGATAAGTTGTTTAATGGATAAATTACCTTATGTTAATTACCATATTTGAAAGACGAAAGGCTATATCAAAAGCCTACTGTTCACCCAGGACTGTATGGTCAAGAGGCTGCCAAGAAACGTTATGAGAAGACCATTGGGTCCTTATCCTGTCATCTCAGAGCCACTTACAGTTTCATGCATGGAGAAACATAAACCATAAGGACTGAGGTCACAGTCCTAAGGTGGTACATCCTTAATATGATGTGGGACACCAGACTATTTCATGTGACTAAATTTTAAAAGAACTCTTTGGAACTACAAAACTCAACTCTACTATAGATCTGATCTTAGAACTGTATAGCTGTATATATACTCACAACCTTCCGGGGGTAGTCGAGTTTGTACAGGAAAAAACAACAGCAAATGGTCTGGTAGCACTTTATAGGCTAACAAATCATGTGGTTGGTATCATGAGCTTTCATGGTCATCTGAAGAAGTGGGCTGTGCCCATAAAAGCTCATGATACCAGCTACATGTTTTGTTAGCCTATAACATGCTACCAGATCATTTGTTGTATATATATTGTTCTTTTAAACAATACTTTCTCTCTTTTATTTTTTAGTTTAGTTAATAAGAATTTGCTATAAGTGTGTGTTTGGGATAATAACTGAAATATTCATTGACCTGGGAAGTAATGTGGATGATTTTTCGGGATTGGTAGAACTTTATTTAACTTGGGTGTCCTGTAGAGGCCTAAGGTTCGGCTGCTTTAAGGAACTGTGTTGTTGGGTTCTTGGTAACCAGTAAGATATCATAGAGCTTGTTTAGTGCTGACTTGGTAAATCTAATATTGGAATAACCACCAGCTTTGTGCAGTGACTGCCCCATTTTTTGTAGTTCACCCTAACTGAGTGATGTCAGCTGGTTCCCCTGGGACACTTCCCTTAAGTCGGAAACACTGCCACCTTTTTCATCTCTCAAAGATTCAGTCATAAAAATAATTGTTTAAGTGTTCCTTTCTTATCTTCAGCTATAAATATAAGACTACCATTTTAGTATTGGATGTCCACATGTTTCTGTCATAAGTTGGCCTTAGATTTCCACCTTAAATTGAGTGAATCCACATAGGTATATAAATGTGGATTCCACATATCACTCCACCACATATCCATAAATTCCATGGATTTCTGTTAGAGAATATACATCTTATGTGGAACATAAGTAAAACATGGAGCTTGTTCTGGTGCTTCTATGAGAGTTACATTCACCTTGTTCATTTATCGGAAACCTAAGTCTACTGTAGTGATCTGTAACTATTGGGGAAACAAGGACTGTAAGTAGCACACGTATACAGCAATGCATAGTTCACATTTTAGCTTTTCTATACAAAAAGTTGGTATCTTTACTTTTCCTTACATTTTCATTATAATCACCTTCCTTTGATCTCTGAGATCCTTCCTGGATAACTGCCAGGGACTGTCCTTCTCATTTGGCCTACTATTTTAAAGAGCATGCTGATGCTCTTTAAAATAAAAATACCATGTTCACATCATATCGCTTCATTCCACCAAACATAACTTATTGGTTTGGCATATGTCTGGCTTTAGTAAAATCTAGAGATGTTTCAGAGAAAATTGACGTCAATGGAGCCATAGTGATATACATTCACAAAGGATCTTGCTGAGTGTGGTCAGTGATATTAAGTTTTTTGATGAAGGTGATGGCAACACCGCTGGACATCAGGATGCTGGTACTTTTGTATGGGGCTGATCCAAAGCCCATTAAAGTCAGTGGGAGTCTTTACATTTGTAGTCTCAGCTTATGCACTAGAGTTTGATGGTGTGCCATCTCCCTAATGGGGTTTAACACTCCAGCACATATCCAAATGTACATATCCACATTCACAACTATAGCACAGCAAAAGTGGCAGAAAGACTACCTGTGCTGCTTTGTAACTTGTTCATAAAACCTTCAGTTCAAAAACTAAATACTTTTCAAAATAGTTGTAGAGCAAATCAGTGGCAATCCCACTTCTGCATGCCAGTGCCTTTCTGTTAGATCTTGTTTGCTTCCTTGGTTTTCAGTGACATTTGCTTACATGGACAAGAGTACTTCCAGATGGCTTGATTTGCAAGAAAACTTTTAAAGATTTCCAAAATAATTGAAAACCTAAGAAGTGGCAGAAGAATGAAGCACTCTTTATAGCAGTCAGAACTTTGTCCTTCACAGTCAGACTAGTTTGTAAAAAAACAAACAGATAAGGAAAAAAGAACCTGTTATATCATTTGAAATTCATTAAGTTCTTTTTCAAATTAGTACTTTGAAACCCAGCATTAATGCTTACAGAATTGTGTGTGTCATTTAAATGCAGCCATGGACTTGCTGGTGCCACACCGCACATGAATGAGCACTTTGCTCAGACTGCTGTGGCACAGGGTGGTCCAGTTGATAGGATTTAGAATCAGAAGACCTGGTTTCCCTTCATGGCCTCACTAGTGACCCCCCTTGAGGTTCTTATTTAACTTCTCTCTGCCTCAGCACTATGAGGATGAGGATGCTCAGCCTTCCTCTCTAAAGTGCTTGGAGCCCTAGAGATGAAAAGTGCTCTAGGTGAGCTAAGTGTGTTTGTTCAGTACTTTTCCCTGGCAGAGGAATTTTTAAGAGAACTTCTCTGCCAGTTAACTTGTATTTTTTCAAGGCAAGCAATGCTCAGCTGTCTGAAGAATCAAACTGTGAACGCAATCAGAGAGAGGGTTTTTTTTTCACCTTGTTTCCATAAAGTTCCTTCACAGCTATGAAATTTATGAGTTGAGCATGAGCCCAGTGCATATGAGTCTCCCACAGGGAAGCACAATCTCCCCATTCACTTCTACGCTTTTATAATGAATCATCAGTTCAAGCTGAACATGATATGCTTGGTGAAACATGTTTGAGGTTCACTCCTGCTAACTATGACAATATTTTAAACTACCAGCTACTGCAGACTGGCAGGAAAGTCATCTGTTACCAATTGCTCACCTAGTAAATGCTGGGGTTCTAAGCACATTCTCTCACAGAAGCTTGCTGCTAACAGTCATTACAATAACACTTTTACTTGTACCTTTTGTTTCCAGTCTTAGTCCATACTGGAGTCCAGATGCACGTCGTTTGCCAGCCAGGCAGTTTTTCTTTGCTTTTCTCAACATTTGCAAATATTTTGTCAGAGTTTTGTTAACTCTACCAATGCAGCAAGTGCTATGAGTTTTTAATCACAGTCCTTTAGTTAGCCATAAAATACAGCAGGATGGGGGAATCAATGATATTGTCACCCTCACTCAAGCTCCTTTACACCACCTAAGAGAGGTGAAAAGGGGCCTCACAGGCCAAGAGATTTCTGTTTCTGTAGGAACTGAGGGAAACAATCACAGTCTGTCCTCCAAGAACATCTGTACCATTCCTGGTGTAAGCGTGTGTTGGGGTAAAGCTGTGCAGGCTGAGGCCATGACACACATAGGACTGTGGAGTTTCTGGGCAGGCTGAGACTATCAGCCATGGTTCCAATTACTCTTTTGTTCAGACCAAGGCCTGAGTAATGTCCACGATTAGAGTCTTCAGCAATCTTCCAGGAAGTTAAAGGGGATCAGTACAAATCAAATACACTATTGATTTTCATAAAAGGAAAGAACATTGGTTTGGCATTTCCTTTCCTGCAAATCCAGCTTGGTAAAGTAGAGTAACAATATTAAGAAGAGGGGAAATGCCAAGCATATATAGCAAAGGATAATGGATATGCAAATAATAAACGGGTAAGTTTAACATTGCCAGACACACTTGATTGTTTTTTTAAACACACAATTATAAACTTAGAGGCAGAGGGGGAAACTGCCAATGTAATAGATAGCAGTCAAATCTTTAATACATGTTGCACACAATATTACACTCAAAGGGCTAGACTGTGCCATTGCCTATGCAGCCAAATATTGAAAATAAAGCCCCTTTACAGGGAAATAAGCAATGCTGTGGTGACTTTCCTGGTCTTTGTATCTTGGTATGGTTAGCTCTGCATGCTGACAACTATGGTACAGCACAGAAAATGGAAGGAGCCTTGGCACCTCCCTTTCCTTCCACACATTGGTCACTTTAACCATACAGTAAGTTGAGGGTCAGTAACATGGAGTCAGCAGGCCTGAATAGAGGCCTGTAATATGAAAACAGCAACAGGCCTGCAATCTAGTGAGCAAGACTTTGGTTCAGTAACAGAGGAGCCAAGAAAGAGGCCCTACTGATAAATATGTAATTGTGTAAGTTAGGTGAAGCATGGAAGGACACAGGGAAGCACCAAGTACAGACTGTAAGCCAAAAGGGAGTAACAGAACATCTTAAGGAATGTCCTGGTACAAAGACTCCCTAAAAACTAATACACATACCCACCTTGGTTCAGGACCGGGTTGAGATTGACAGCATGAAGGATAGTAAGTAAGCCCCCCTTCCGTAACGTGAGGGGTGGTAACTAGGCAACAGAGGGTAGTAACCTGGTACGTAAAGAAATGATGTAAGGTGTTTGTACCTGTCTATAAAAGGACACCGCAAAAGGTGCTCTCCGGCCGACCTTGGGAGGTTGGGGGCGCACTAGGCGCCTGAACGGCAAGTGTCATTGCCTGAACTTACAGAATGCACAGTAGCTTAACTTTGACTAACTGCTGTTAATATCTGATATATAGCAATTGGCCTGCCCGGTGTTGGTACCTTGTCAATGCGGGCCATAGTGCCCAGTGGTGTAACATTGTGCTGATCTCTGTTACCAACTGGTAGAGCTTCTCATTTGACAATAAACCTGCTCGACTGATTTCAAACCTTGCCTGCATCTGTCATTTCCGGGGCCTGTCAGAGATTTCTTGTGTTGACCCAAGTGCACGGGGTCTAACACTCTAGATAAAGGGAGTACCGATTGTTACGCAAGCAGCCAAAAGTTTATCATCACCGACAGAGTAGAGGTCCTGTCAGGAGTGCACCAGGATGACCCTGACCAGACGACACTGACACTGACAGTTCAGACCAGCGAAGGTACCGAGGTATAAAAACACTGAGGTCCGACAAACTACACATTGGTTAAAGAACAGTTCTCTTTCTAGGCCCGTAGCAAATGCCTTCTTTTGTGAAGCAAAAGAGGAGAAAGTGAGAAAACATGACTCTGAGCTAAGCCCTCAGTTCATTTAAATCAGCTCAATTAGCTAGATAGAGCAAAAGATTTACAGTCTAATAAAATTAACAATCCTGGGTTGGAAGGTGTCCCATTTTGTCACACCTCTCCCACTTCAACACCAAACTGAGTGGGATCATTGAGCCAGTGACTGGGGAAGTTCAGGCTCTTTTCACCACGACAGGGCATTGGCTGTAACATTGGCACTATCCTTAACATGGGCCCTCTCCATGTCATAATCCTGCAGGAGCAGACTCCACCTCAGCAGCTTGGCACTGGTCTCTTTCATTTGGTGCAGCTGGGTCAGGGGATAGGGATCAGTGTACACAGTGAAGTGTCACCCAAACAGAGTGACCACTCCATAGTCAGACATCCGGCGCTTGATTTTCATCTTCCCGGCCAGGCGCCATTTTTGAAATTTACAAGTCCAGACTAACTGCCCGCGTCTACACTCGGCAATGAAACGGGTGTTTGAAATAAAGCCCTATTTTGAACTACCTGTTATTCCTCCTACAATGAGGTTTAACAGGTAGTTCGAAATAGGGCTTTATTTCGAATACCCGTTTCCCTGCCACATGTAGAGGTAGGTAGTTAGTCCGGGCTTGTAAATTTCAAAAAATGGCACCTGGCAGGGAAGATGCAAATCAAGCGCTGGTGTTTAAATTCCAGGCTTGATTTGCAATTCCAAATGCCTACAAATGTCTACATTTGCAGCCCTACTTCGAATTAGGCTGCAAGTGTAGACATACCCTAAGTCCTGGGCCATTTCCCCTGTGGCTCTTACTGGGGAGCATCTTATGAGGGTAGGGGAGGCATTTCTATTCAGTCGATAGTCAGATTAATGAATCCACGCCAGTTGGAGAACAGTTGCTAGTGTAAACACAGAAGTTCTCTGATTTGTGTCTGCTGGGAAGGTGTTAGCTGGTCAGAGAGAGGAATAGATTACAGTCAGATTAGGTCCCAGGGAACAGATCTACTAACGGATTGTCTCCCTACCGCTCCCAGAGCCTGCATTGGCCAGCACCAAATTTCTCCTGTGCCAGTACAGATTCATCTTGTACACCAGGTGGCTGAGAGCCCTTGTTGGACAGTTCCACCACATAGAGTATGGTGAGCAAGACATAAGAAGTCATTCTTCTGCTCTACTCTGTGCTGATTAGGCCTCAATTGGAGTATTGTGTCCAGTTCTGGGTACCACATTTCAAGAAAGATGTGGAGAAATTGGAGAAGATCCAGACAAGAGTAACAAGAATGATTAAATGTCAAGAGAACATGAGCTATGAGGGAAGACTGAAAGAATTGGGCTTGTTTAGTTTGGAAAGAAGACTTAGTGAGGACATGGTAATGGTTTTCAAGTATCTAAAAGGATGTCAGAAGGAAGAGGGAGAAAAATTGTTCTCCTTGACCTCTGAGGATTGGACAAGAAGCAATGGGCTTAAACTGCAGCAAGGGAGATTTAAGTTGGACATTAGGAAAATCTTCCTAACTGTCAGAGTGGTTAAACACTGGAATACATTGTCTAGGGACCTTGTGGAATCTCCATCTCTGGAAATATTTAAGAGCAGGTGATGTAGACATCTATCAGGCATGCTCTAGAATCTAGACAGGTCTTGGTCCTGCCATGAGGGGATTGGACTGGACTCAATGACCTCTCAAGGTCCCTTCAAGCTCTAGTATTCTATGATTTGATGATTCTATAATTCACGTCATTCAGCTGCTTGATGATCCTGAAGAGGCTGTCCCAGACTGCTTGCAGCTTGTTCTTCCACATGAGGATGAAACTATCACTTAGTCCCCGGTGGAGTAGGCATGTTCCCATGCTGCACAGTCATGCCCATGCTGTGCAGTTGTACCAAATCTTCTGCTTCCTTTGGACCCTGGCTCAAAATTTCTCCCTGGCCAGGCCCATGAGTTCAGTGAGTTTTTCCTAGAAAACCAGTATATACTGCACCACCGATTCTACATTGGGGCAGCCTTCCCCTCAGTTCATCTCTTATCTAGTCCAGGGGTCCCCTCACTCTGCTCCCATACAGGAACTCAAATGGGGAAAACCCTGTGGATTCCTGAGGTACTTCCTTGTATGCAAACAGGTGGGATAAATATTTGTCCCAGTTCTGAGGTTGCTGATTCATAAAGGTCTTCAGCATCTGCTTTAGTGTCCCATTGACTCTCTCCACCAACATGTTGGACTCAGGATGACATGCTGAGGCTCCTCCCAAGCATTGGAGCAGGGTTGAAATGCATTTGGATCCTTTGTCAGTAAAAGTCCCCTTGGGAAACCCCACTCAGTTGAAAATGGTTAGCAACATGTCTGCCTTGATAGAGAACAGAGTCACCACCTCAGGGTAGTGAGTGTGAAATATACCCTCACCAGGATATGTTTCTTCCCAAATCGTGTTGCCTTATTGAAGGGCTCCATTATATGCATAACCACCTTCTGGAAAGGCTTCTTTATGATAAATAGAGGCCTCAAGGCTGCTTTCTCCTTGTTCCAGGCCTACCTCTCCTTCTGGAAGGGGTTGCAGGACTGCATCAAAATAAAAGTTCTGTAGCAGCCTCTGCATAGTATGCTGAATACCCTGGCCTCCCATGAGTGGTACAACATGGTCTAGATATAGCAGCCTGTGGCCATACTTTTGGGGAGACACCAGTTGCTGCCCGTATCCTCCACAACTCCACTTCCACTCATTCACAGTACAGAAATCCCTTCTCACATGGGAACCACTTATGCCAGCCTTCCTCCAGTCATTGTGCTGCACAGAGGCCAGCAAAGTCCCTCCGATTCTAGAAGGAGGGATCTTTCTGCAACTCTGCCTGGAATTCAGAGGCTGGGGAAGGGAAGGGGATATGTTTCGTCTCACTGCCTGAGTCTGGGGTAGCAGCCCTACCAAGCTTGGCCCCTGGGAACTCCCTGTCTGCTGAGGTAGGGCCCTGCATTCCCTGCAGGATACGTTCCCCAGGGCCAGGGCAGAGAGCCCCTTGCTGACTCTGGCTATAGGTGATGGCCAGGGCACTATGGGGTCCATCCAAACAATCCTCTGGGTCACCCTCCATCAGCACATCCTTCTTATCCCCCCATTTCAGATGTACTCTTGCCACAATCTCCTTGACTGGGGTCCCATTCATGCCTGTAAGGGTTAGGTGGATATTGGGCATCACCCAGTCTGGTGCCACCAACACTTCAGGCTAGGCCAGTGTCACCTCAGAACTTGTGTCCCAGTACTCTATGACCCTCCTCCCACAGAACTCCAGCTGGATGAGGCACTTGCTCTGCTGGGGCAGCTCTGCACTTACCCCATAAACTGAGAACTTTGCATCTGAAACATTAGGCGCCCCAGAAGAGCTGGCCTTGGAGACTCCCGCCCCCCCATCTGAGCTGGGGGCAAACTGCCAAGCCTTCCTTCTTGGCAAACTACCTGCCTCTCCTCCAGATGGCCCCCCCACCCTGTTACTCTGTGAGCTCTGGGGTTACTCAACCAGTCCTGGAGCTAAGCTCATTGGGCCCATTTGTGGCCCTTCTGACCACAATAGTGACAATTCAGGTCCTGTTGGTTCCCTTGGACCAGCTGGTTAGCCCTGGCATTGGCTGTACTCAGTGAGAAGAGTTTACCAGAGTCCCCCTTCTGGGGGCCCTTGAGTGACTCTCCTTTCGCAATGTTATGAGCCAGTCCCTCTGGGATTCCCTGCCATACCCTGAGCAGCTATCTGTAAACTTGTCATCCAGCTGCCCTGCACTGTGCAGATCTTTCAGCTTCTCATTTACCAGCCACATTCTCAGGTCAAGGGGACAGCATTCATACAGCTGCACCAATACGATCATCTCAGTCATGTCCTCTTTGATCTGGACCCCAGCCCCATCTGCCCTCTTGTGGGCATACCAGCTCACCTAGAGGACCAGTTCCAGGTAGATCTCCTGGGGGCCTTCTGCAAACTCCAGAACTTTTTCCTGTACACCTTGGAGGTCAGCGGGCTTGTTTGAACCATTCATAGTCTTCCACCTCCACCCTCTTCATCTGGCTGAGTGGCCTGGGAATCCAGAAGGGGGTTGAGATGCTGAAGACTGTCTATAGGGTTATCATGGTGCAGACCGCAGGCTTTCTCAAAGTCATTAAGGAATGCCCCCATCCCCTTCCTTAAACTAGGACAGCACATTCATATCAAAGTTTTAAGCACTCCCTTCCCACTCACCACAGCTGGGGTCTCTCTGCCTCTTAGCTCTGCCGTCACCAGCTCATGCTGCTGCTTTCTCTCCCAGTCCTGCCTTTCCTTCTCATGTCCCTGTCATTCCTTCTCATGATCCTCCAGCTCCTTTAGCCTTAGCTCTTTCGATTTCACTCCAGGTCAGTTCCACTGAGGGAGAACCCAGGCATGATGAACCTCTTCTGACTAAGTCTTAGTAGTTCATGGGATCATCTGGTTGCCATTAGCATCTGCCCCATCCTCAATAAAGTGGGACCCTGAGGTGCCCTCAAGGGTTGTGGATGCTCCCAGATGGGACAGGAATTGGTGCAGACCTCAGTGCTGCCTGGCGGCTCCCAGCCAGGACAGGAACCAACTCTGCAGAGTGATCATTCTCTTCCGTCTGGGCAATTAACTGGGCTTTGATGAACTTACCAAATGCACAGGCCCCTCCTTATGCAGCATGACAACACCCTTCTTAAAGAGATGGTTATAAGCCATCTCCCCATTGTTTCCAAGATGTCACAGTCTCACAGATCTGTGCTTGTTTTGCTCCACAATTCCCGGGAGGAACCCCTTCAATGTGCCAGCTTCCTTGAGGGTCACAGTCCCTTGTGGGTTTTAGGCTGTAGGCCCCTCTGTCCCCTGGAGCTCCACAGTCTTCAGGAGAAACCCCACCTTGGGTGTGACACCCCTCTTTCTCTGGGCCCACAGTCTCTCTTGGGTTAAGCAATAGGTTCCTCCAATTCCTGGAACTGCACCTCGCTGGCCTTCTGCCTGGTTCTAGCTAGTCCCCCTTCTTTCTACTGCATCCCAGTCCATTACTGCCACCGGTGTCACCAAGGTGCGTAAGAGTCATTGGGCCCTGCACCCCATTCACAGTCAGCTGTGATTCTCAGTCAGCAGGTAGAATAGATGCTTTATTAGACAACAGGGACACAACATAGAACAGACCTGTCAGTACAGTAACTAGAAGAAGTCAGTAAAATCCATCTTTGGGAGAGGTGGGCCCAGAGTCTGACCCCTGATCCTCCACCAGCCTTCCACTGACTGATTCACTCCCAGCTCCTGGTTCCAGTCCTGCAGCTAGGCACATCCTCCAGCCTTTGTCCTGCTTTTTGGGCAAAGGTGTCAACTAGCTGCATCCCTCCCCCCCGAGCTCAGGTTAAAAAGAGTATTGGCCATTTTGTATGTGTGGAAGGCTGGGACAGCCTCCCTCAGTGGGAGTCACACATTAAATTCTCATCACCAACTAAGTATTGGTGCAGTGGCCCAGGAAATTGAGGCACACATTTGGGGTTACTATAGAACAGTAGAAATCACATGGAACATAACAAGGCGAATTAATCCCTCCTTTTGTCACAGAAGGGTGATGGACTCTGACTCAGTGTCTCTTTTCTATCTCTGAATCTTATGACAAAACCTATCCAATAACATTTGAATACATATAATAGCTGTTGTGAAATTGAATCAAACTAAAGAATCTATTTACTGTATTAAAATGTGCATATTGACACCAGATACCTGGTTATTTTATCCTATCTTTTAACGGTGGTGGGGAGCAAACAAGATAGAACACATGCTTCAGTATAAGTAATAGCTTCTTGGTCCAAATGTGACAGCCTAGCTCATTATCAACATTTTGTTTGCTGCAGCTTTTGCTGTTCCTCTGTGTAATTAATAAACATAATGTTGGTGCATTTAGTTGCTATGGAAACTCACTATATCTTTTTGACTCTCCTGAGGACTCTGAGCAAATCTGCTATGAGTTTGCCCTGACTTTCTCACCTTTTACTGTCTTCCATGAAATGAGTTATGATCCCTGGGAGGAATGTTTGAATTTCTGTCTATTAGCGAAGTTCTATAAATCTACATAGTAATTAGTCCCTATAGAGTGTTACCAAATATAGTTGTGAGATTTCACCTCTATATCCTAAATATACTTAATATCATTCATTCTTGGCTACAACCTTATTAATTATATCACCCAAAGGAAGGTTACTGAGCATTCTTTCTTTACAAGAAACACTCTATTTTGGCAATTAAAATGTTTAAATTTCCTTACTAAGGTACAAATAATGTGAAACACAGGAGGCTGGTTGTTAGAACAGATGAAGTGAGAGCAAATGAAATGCAAAAGTCTAATATGCTAGTGACATATCTTTACACAACATATTTTTCCTGAAATAAAACAGAGAGAGTAAAGACCACAACAAATAATGAAGGTCTATTATTATTGTAGCGCCAACAGTGTAGTGTGCTAGAAGCTTTATGGCATAGTAGATATCATCAAGAAAAATAGCTGTCAATACTTCCACAGATAGCATATGCGTTGGGTTTTTTTTATTGTTTCTATTTTTTTCTTTAATACAACTTAATGCACTATGCTGTGACATGTATCCCAATTCAACCAATACTTATAGGCTTGACACTGGCCAGACAGAGAAAGGATTAATGGAGATGGTAGGTTATATGTAAAAATGATATATATATATGATTGTGTCACTCTCCCCATCTTTCGTACATTGCTAACCATTTGAAACTATAAACTCTTTGAGTAAGGACCCATGCCTGCCTCTTTGATTCTGCAAACTTTTACACATTTGTTTCAAGTCAAGTGTTTGCAATATTAGAGCCTACATTTTTACAGTCATGACATGTTGTTTTAACAAATAATCTGATCTCTGGAGATGGCAGAGCAAGATATAGAAAAAGAATTATGGTTGATGACCTATGCTTATTTGGTTGTTGCTTTGATATATGCAACTAAAATTTAATAAATACAAATAATAATTAATGACCACAAATCCTTTTTAGTGGCTCTTTTCTTATTCCTCTTTCTTTTTTCCCTTAAAATTGAAATGACTGTATCCACGCATTGCCTCTACTGTGCACAAATCATTCTAATTATTAGAAAATCTAATGAGGTTCCCCCTTTATCTCCCATTAATATTTGTTGGTTTATTTTAGGGCGGAAAGAAGGGTTTGATTTTCTGCTCCCATGAACTTTATAGAATAATGGGTCTTTTCCTCTGATTATTTTCTTTTTTGTTTAAACTATAGAGGAATATGAGTCAGTAGACATACTATAAAGGCACAGGAATGTCATTATGTCTGATACTCTTTACAACTGGACATCTCTGTGTAATTTAGAACTATCAATGAATAATACATAAAAGGATTCCACTAGACTACACAAAACATTTACAGGAGATGGAAGGGTTGCTTTCATCTTTCCAAACAATGGATGATATTATTACTGGAGACACGGGGTCAATAGCCCATTGTCTTTTTACAGGGCAATTAGAAGCTTGAGTGGGAGGAACTGAGGGTCTGTACAACAGTTAAGTGCACTGTCAATTTCAGATGATGGCGCTGAATAGTCCTAAGGAGTCAGTGCTATTCCTGATATGTCAAATTCTGGCACCGTTCATTTTTTTAACCCTATTAAGGAGCACTCATAGCTGTAAGTATTCCTACTGGTTTAAAATATTTGTAAAGCTGGGTCCTGCTTATAGAATCATAGAATCATAGAATAATAGGACTGGAAGGGACCTCGAGAGGTCATCGAGTCCAGCCCCCCGCCCTCAAGGCAGGATCAAGCTCCGTCTACACCATCCCTGACAGATGTCTATCTAACCTGTTCTTAAATATCTCCAGAGAGGGAGATTCCACCACCTCCCTTGGCAATTTATTCCAATATTTGACCACCCTGACAGTTAGGAATTTTTTCCTAATGTCCAATCTAAACCTCCCCTGCTGCACTTTAAGCCCATTACTCCTTGTCCTGTCCTCAGAAACCAAGAGGAACAAATTTTCGCCTTCCTCCTTGTGGCACCCTTTTAGATATTTGAAAACCGCTATCATGTCCCCCCTTAATCTTCTTTTTTCCAAACTAAACAAGCCCAGTTCATGAAGCCTGGCTTCATAGGTCATGTTCTCTAGACCTTTAATCATTCTTGTCGCTCTTCTCTGTACCCTTTCCAATTTCTCCACATCTTTCTTGAAATGTGGCGCCCAGAACTGGACACAGTACTCCAGCTGAGGCCTAACTAGTGCAGAATAGAGCGGCAGAATGACTTCACGAGTTTTGCTTTCAACACACCTGTTGATACAACCTAGAATCATATTTGCTTTTTTTGCAACAGCATCACACTGTTGACTCATATTCAACTTGTGGTCCACTATGACCCCTAGATCCCTTTCCGCCATGCTCCTTCCTAGACAGTCGCTTCCCATCTTGTATGTATGGAACTGATTGTTCCTTCCTAAGTGGAGCACTTTGCATTTCTCTTTATTAAACCTCATCCTGTTTACCTCTGACCATTTCTCTAACTTGCTAAGGTCATTTTGAATTATGTCCCTATCCTCCAAAGAAGTCGCAACCCCACCCAGTTTGGTATCATCTGCAAACTTAATAAGAGTACTCTCTATCCCAATATCTACATCATTGATGAAGATATTGAATAGTACGGGTCCCAAAACAGACCCTTGAGGAACTCCACTTGTTATCCCTTTCCAGCAGGATTTAGCACCGTTAACAACAACTCTCTGACTACGGTTATCCAGCCAATTATGCACCCACCTTATCGTGGCCCTATCTAAGTTATATTTGCCTAGTTTATCAATAAGAATATCATGCGAGACCGTATCAAATGCCTTACTAAAGTCTAGGTATATGACATCCACCGCTTCTCCCTTATCCACAAGGCTCGTTATCTTATCAAAGAAAGCTATCAGATTAGTTTGGCATGACTTGTTCTTCACAAACCCATGCTGGCTATTCCCTATCACTTTATTACTTTCCAAGTGTTTGCATACGATTTCCTTAATTACCTGCTCCATTATCTTCCCTGGGACAGACGTTAAACTGACCGGTCTATAATTTCCTGGGTTGTTCTTATTCCCCTTTTTATAGATGGGCACAATATTTGCCCTTTTCCAGTCTTCTGGAATCTCCCCTGTCTGCTATGATTTTTCAAAGATCATAGCTAAAGGCTCAGATACCTCCTCTATCAGCTCCTTGAGTATCCTGGGATGCATTTCATCAGGACCTGGTGACTTGCTGACATCTAACTTTCCTAAGTGATTTTTAACTTGTTCTTTGTGTATCCTATCTTCTAAACTTACCCTCTCTCTGCTTGTATTCACTACGTTAGGCACACCTCCAGACTTCTCGGTGAAGACCAAAACAAAGAAGTCATTGAGCATCTCCGCCATTTCCAAGTTCCCTGTTACTGCTTCTCCCTCCTCGCTAAGCAGTGGGCCTACCCTGTCCTTGGTCTTCCTCTTGCTTTTAATGTATTTATAAAAGGTCTTCTTGTTTCCCTTTATGCCTGTAGCTAGTTTGATCTCATTTTGTGCCTTTGCCTTTCTAATCTTGCCCCTGCATTCCCGTGTTGCTTGCCTATATTCATCCTTTGTTAGTTGTCCTAGTTTCCATTTTTTATATGACTCCTTTTTTATTTTGAGATCATGCAAGATCTCCTTGTTAAGCCAAGCTGGTCTTTTGCCATATTTTCTATCTTTCCTACACAGCGGAATTGTTTGCTTTTGGGCCCTTAACAACGTCCCTTTGAAATACTTCCAACTCTCCTCAGTTGTTTTTCCCTTCAGTCTTGCTTCCCATGGGACCTTACCTACAAGTTCTCTGAGCTTATCAAAATCTGCCTTCCTGAAATCCATAACCTCAATTGTGCTGGTCTCCCTTCTACCTTTCCTTAAGATCATGAACTCTATTATTTCGTGATCACTGTCCCCTATACTGTCTTCCACTTTCAAGTTCTCAACTAGTTCCTCCCTATTTGTTAAAACCAAATCCAGAACAGCTTCTCCTCTGGTAGCTTTTTCAACCTTCTGAAACAGAAAGTTGTCTCCAATGCAGTCCAGAAACTTATTGGATAGCCTGTGCCTCGCTGTGTTAGTTTCCCAACATATGTCTGGATAGTTGAAGTCCCCCATCACCACCAAATCTTGGGCTTTGGATAGTTTTGTTAATTGTTTAAAAAAGGCCTCATCCACCTCTTCCACCTGGCTAGGTGGCCTGTAGTAGACTCCTAGCATGATATCACCCTCGTTTTTTACCCCTTTTAGCTTAACCCAGAGACTCTCTACACAGCTATCTCCTACGTTCATCTCCACTTCAGTCCAAGTGTGTACATTTTTAATATACAAGGCAACCCCTCCTCCCTTTTTTCCCTGTCTGTCCTTCCTGAGCAAGCCGTACCCTTCCATACCAATATTCCAATCATGCGTCCCATCCCACCAGGTTTCTGTAATACCAATGATATCATAGTTGTATTTATTGGTTAGCAATTCCAGTTCTTCCTGCTTATTACCCATACTTCTCACATTTGTATATAGGCATCTAAGATACTGATTTGATCTTGCCTCCCTGTTGTGCCCTGACCCTCCTTTCTCCTTGCCATTATAGGCCGTAGTCCCCCCCCATTTCCAACCCATCTCCCAGTCCCACACATTCAGCACTTACCTGTGGGCTTTGCTCACCTGCCCCCGACAAACCTAGTTTAAAGTCCTCCATAAGAACATGAAAAAGTGAAGTAAATTCTGGCTGATATTGGCCCCATTGTTGATTCTAGAAAGAGGAGTTGCCTACATGGGAAAGGGGTGATGATGATGTGATGCTGTGACCAGGCCAGGACACTAATATGCTAACATATGTAAACTGTGCCAACTGTTAAGCCAGTGAAAAGAGTTCTCTTGGCCACACTGACCAAGTACCACTAAAGGGTCTGTAGAATGTCCTTACCATAGTTTTGGAGGGAAAATTTGACCTTATAGATCACTATATTTAATAAATTCCCATCTTGTGTTTCAGTAGATTACTTCATTAAATATTGATGTAAGTAATTTGAATGATTATTAATAATAAGTTGCAAAAAAACTGCAGCACCTAGTGGCAAGGCTTTAAGGACTTGGGGTTAGAGCCACAGCTACATTCGAGATGTGTCCAGTGCAGCTGATATGAATGGAGGGGCAATGTTGAGTGCAAACAACATTTGTGTTCCCTCAGTCCTGGGTACGACTTGTGACTGCATAGTTAGAGCAGCTTCTTACACTTTTCCCCACTGCTCCCTTCAGGCATTTATGGATCATTAGGATGGATATGCCTTACCACTGTCCCTTTCTTACTGCTCTGGAGCTCATACAGTCCAGGTACTCCTTTTTCCCTGAGGAGGTTCCTCAGGAGCTGATTTCATTGCACTGTGAATTATAATACCACCAATCAGTTAGAGCAGCTCTAAGATATTGGGCCTCGAGTTAGTGTTAGATTGTTAAAAGGTCTCTCAGAAGTGTATTCTGAAAGCTTTGAGTATAAGAGAGGGGTCTAAACTCTGCTACCAGAGATGTTAATAGGGATTTTATAACTGATTTCAATAGTAACAAGATCAGGCTTTTGGTGCACAAGAAGAGAGAACCTGTTCCAAGAGGATGGGACAGTACAGAAAATTTCATGAAAAGAAAGCTATGAGAAGGATCCAAAGGGAGCCTTTCATAGAGCAAAATGAATGAGCAAGAAGAAGAAAAAATCCCAGATGTAGACAGGAATGAAGTTATATAGAAGCTTTAAAAATAGCTGAGGAACTTGAATTTAGTATGAAAAAAAGGGGAAGCAAGCAGAGCGATTTAAATGGGGGCATAACATGGTATGAATAAATTACAGTTTGGGAACTCTCCATGCATGAATGTCACTTAGGGGGTGCCTACACTGCACTGTAACTCAAAATAAGATATGCAAATTGAGCTACACAAACTGTGTATCTTATTTAGATGCTATTTCAAAATAGCTTATTTCATCATTTGACGCTGTCTACACAGCGCCAAATTTTGAAATAAAGTGCTACTCCAAAACATCCCTTTCTCCTTGTGGAATGTGGTTTGTAGGAATGTCAGAATAGCAAGCCTGAAATAATGGACTTGCTGTGAAGTCACGGGATAGCTATTTTAGGATACTCTTGTATCCCAGAATAACATTGTAGTGTAGATGTACTCTTACACTGATATACATCAAGAGTAACTCTATCAAAGTATGAGTAGTTATGACCACACAAAATCAGTATGTGAACTCAGAATCTGGCTCTACATTACAGGCAGTCCCTGGGTTACATGGATCCGACTTACATCGGATCCCTACTTACAAACGGGGTGAGGCAATCCCGCACTAGCTGCTTCCCCCAGCAGACCAGGGAGACGCAAAGCTAGTGCCTCCCCTGCAGACTAGGGAGACGTGGAGCGGCTTTTCTCAGCAGACACCTCAGCTTGAGAATAAAGGACTGAGGGAAGTGAGGTGTGGAAGAATAAAACTGAGCTCTGGAGAAATATTTGGCTAGAGTTTCCCCTACAATATGTACCAGTTCCGACTTACATACAAATTCAACTTAAGAACAAGCCTACAGTCCCTATCTTGTACGTAACCCGGGGACTGCCTGTATTAAAATTATACTAAGGAACTTTGTAACTTTATCAGCAAGAGCATGAAGTTGTGACTCCCCACTTTTCTCCCTTACAAGATGTTGCTTTTTTAATAAACCATTTATTAATTTCTTTCCCCCCTTTTAAATGCTGTAATAATGGAGCACACACTATTTTCAGGTGTTCCTATTATTTAGAAAAATAAATAATGAAAAACCAGTCTAGAACTAAACTGAAGACAAAAAAGAAAGGCGAAGAAAAATCATACAAATGCCAGCATGGTACCAGATAAAAGTGTTCAGGTCAGGTCTCTGTCTTTGTACGGGGGCCTGAGTCACAGATATGTTGAACAGTGCAGAGCACTCTGGTGTTGTCTTTGGTTTCATTTAACAAAGGAGTTGAGCTGTGTGATTAAATAGAAGAGAAGATCAAGATTCCCAGTTATTCATAAATGCAAAGTTCTCTTGTAATTGTTTTTTCTGCCTGCTCTTTTGATGGAAATGCCATTTAAAGCAATTTTCATAGAATTTTTTATTGTTTGTTCGTAGTGACATAATTCCATTTCTCAAGTGATGGTGGTCTGAGAAGTGAATCAAAGAATATTTTAAATGTGAGGATTAGCAGTAACAGCCAGTGTATTCTAATATGTTACTGAATCATTAATACTACAGTTCTTGAGGTAGCTCCTCCAGCATCAAGGACCCCAAGCTCAGAGAAATGTTCTCACCAAACTTTTGATTCTTGGTTATTGTAACAAGATATACATGGGACTTCAGGGTCTTGACATTTCACACAGTTTGTCAAACCAAGTCTCAAATTTTGCTGAATGTAAGGGTGAGAGGCACTGTCTCCTGAACCATTTAAATTTCAACTGCATATTAACTATTATGGCAACTGTTAAGTTTCTTACCCAATTTTCCAACTAGTTGTCATCAAAACGAATATTAAGGTACAATATATCGTGGTCAAATCTACCTCTTTTTTTTCCCCACACTGTACCAGGAACTTTTCATTCTCAAAGTCTTCCCTCTCTCCACTCCTCCTCCTTCTTTTCTATACAATATAATCTTTCCCTGTCTCTGCTTCCATATTTCTCCCTCAGTAAAGCTACCAATGCTCACATCCACTCAGGGAGCAAAGAGAATCATGCTACTAACCTTCTTCACCCTTTATATACTTGAATTGTCTCCCTTGTTGCCAACAATGTGCCAATTCCTCCTAAATCTTAGTTCAAGTACTTGATGTGTGCTGCTTCCTACCTGGAAGAAAGATGGGCTTGTATGAACTCAATGAAAGGAAGAATCCTGGGCTCATTTCTCATTTGATATAAGCATTCCTTCCTTCACCTTCATCCTCTGTGCCTACTTCTTAACTTTTATGAATTCTTAAGTCCTCAGGGTGTAAAACACCTGATAATTACCCAGGATTCAGTGATTAATGACATTAAATTAACAAATACAAGTGATCTGCCCTGCCACACACACTGGGATTTTTCTACTTCATTCAATATACTTTAGGTCATGTGACACCACTCAAATACAAAAATGTATGATTTCAACCCACAGAATTCATGGTACTTTTGAACAATATATTCTGGGATACCTTTAAGTTCCACTATCTAATCATTGGAGCCATTCAGCCAAAAAATGTGGTTAATTCAGTTTTAAATTATCCTTTGATAATTAGAATAGGGAAATAATAACTGAATAATAATTTATAATTACTTCTGCTACCGTATTTTTATTATGATACTGACAGAAAAATGGACAATACTTCTGAATTTATTTTAGTACAGCAACAGCAATCGGGACCTCCTGCACACCCCACAATGGCAGGAGTTTCCTGCATGCTGAGCCCTGATAGTTGAGCCCTTCCTGAGCTGAACTAGTTCAGCATCTGTGTTGCTCTGCAGGGGAGCAGTAATCTCAACTCTGTGCTTTGGCCGTGGGAGACCAGAGCTTGTGGCCTAGCTGGACAGGGTAGTGGGGAGCCCAGAGCATGAAAGCAGGCATCAGTGGCTTGATCAGCATACTATAGGACAACCCCAAGGGGACTTCCGTGATTTAACCCATTACACCACCTTTAGGGTATATATCATGACAATTTTGTGTTAGGTACAATGAGTATGTCCAGCCTGACTATTTACCAAGAATGGGCTTCTGTCACAGTGAGCTGTAGTGAAATGAGCATAACCATAGATTAGGCTTTTTCCGTCTGTTTCAACATATGCTCAACATGCACAGTCCCTGCAAACATTTAAGGAAATTTCTCATTTCAGGTCTTTTATTTCCTTTGAAGCAAGCATTTCCCACTTTCCTTTCAGCAACCACATGTGATTTCAGCCATTAAGTTCAATAAATATTTAAGGTACTAAAACTAGCTATTTATAGCTTCTAAAATGGTAAATAATCCCAACGCACAGCACGTTATAAATGCCATAATTTAAAGCAAGGGTGGGGAATATTTTTTTCTAGCTGGGGCCATTCACCCCCACAAAAAAATCAGTCAGGGCCACACACAGACCCTTGGGGTAGGGAGACATGGAGGCAAAACATGGGAGCCTGGAGACTCATGTCCCCCTCAGCTCCAGACCTATGAGGGGAATGGAGACTCAGATCTTTCCCTAGGCTCTGAGGTGGAACAGGAATGAGGGGTTCAGAG
Organism: Pelodiscus sinensis; assembly: GCF_052426305.1. Lineage (NCBI taxonomy): Eukaryota > Metazoa > Chordata > Testudines > Trionychidae > Pelodiscus > Pelodiscus sinensis. The sequence goes on along the minus strand of NC_143052.1, from coordinate 32,622,564 downwards.
TGTAGGAGGGGACTCACAGCTGGGGCAGGTGATTAGATGGTAAGAGGGGTGAGGGCTCTGGTTGGGGATGTGGGCTCTGCCTCCTTCTTGTGCTGTAGCGACGAGGAGTCCTGTGGCACCTTATAGACTAACTGAAGTGTAGGAGCATAAGCTTTCGTGGGCAAAGACCCACTTCGTCAGATGCATGTAGTGGAAATTTCCAGAGGCAGGAATAAATATGCAGGCCAGGATCAGGCTGGAGATGACCAGGTGGATCCAATCAAGGAGGATGAGGCCCACTTCTAGCAGCTGATCTGGAGGTGTGAATTCCAAGAGAATAGAAGCTGCTTTTGTAGTTAGCAAGCCATTCACAGTCTTTGTTTAATCCAGAGTTGATTGTGTCAAACTTAAAGATGAACTGTAGCTCAGCAGTTTCTCTTTGAAGTCTGGTCCTGAAGTTTTTTTGCTGCAGGATGGCTACTTTTAGATCTGCAATTGTGTGTCCAGGAAGATTGAAGTGTTCCCCTACAGGTTTTTGTATGTTGCCATTCCTAATATCAGATTTGTGTCCATTGATTCTTTTACGTAGGGACTGTCCTGTTTGGCCGATGTATATAGCAGTGGGGCATTGTTGGCACATGATGGCATATATTACATTGGTGGATGTCCCCAGCTAAAACCTCTCCAACGCATCATTAGTGATCTTCAGCCCATCCTGGACAATGATCCCTCGCTCTCACAGGCCTTGGGAGGTAGGCCGGTCCTTGCCCACAGACAACCCGCCAACCTGAAGCATATTCTCACCAGCAACTACACACCGCACCATAATAACTCGAACTCAGGAACCAATCCTTGCAACAAACCTCGGTGCCAACTCTGCCCACATATATACACCAGCAACACCATCACAGGACCTAACCAGATCAGCCATACTGTCACTGGTACATTCTCCTGCACATCCACCAACGTAATATATGCCATCATGTGCCAACAATGCCCCACTGCTATATACATCGGCCAAACAGGACAGTCCCTACGTAAAAGAATCAATGGACACAAATCTGATATTAGGAATGGCAACATACAAAAACCTGTAGGGGAACACTTCAATCTTCCTGGACACACAATTGCAGATCTAAAAGTAGCCATCCTGCAGCAAAAAAACTTCAGGACCAGACTTCAAAGAGAAACTGCTGAGCTACAGTTCATCTTTAAGTTTGACACAATCAACTCTGGATTAAACAAAGACTGTGAATGGCTTGCTAACTACAAAAGCAGCTTCTCTTCTCTTGGAATTCACACCTCCAGATCAGCTGCTAGAAGTGGGCCTCATCCTCCTTGATTGGATCCACCTGGTCATCTCCAGCCTGATCCTGGCCTGCATATTTATTCCTGCCTCTGGAAATTTCCACTACGTGCATCTGACGAAGTGGGTCTTTGCCCACGAAAGCTTATGCTCCTACACTTCAGTTAGTCTATAAGGTGCCACAGGACTCCTCGTCGCTTTTGCAGATTCAGACTAACACGGCTACCCCTCTGATTCTTGTGCTGTGGTTTATCAGCCACAAATCTTGGAGGCAGCAGCTAACTTGGCAGGCTTTGGAAGGCTTCAGAAGTAGCCTGACAATCACCAAAAGAACACTAATTCTCCCCAAACACTTTAAAGAAAGGTAGGTTGAAACTTAACCCATGGTACTACTTAATTTAAATAGAGTAACCACTGTTGATAGGTGTTCAAAGTCACCAGAAGAAGAAGGTATCTAGATATGAATTGAACATTTCATTGCCGTGTCTTAAAAAAATATGAAGATACCCTGCTGGTCTAGTTCTGAAGTTTCAAATTGATTATTTTTCTTTAATATGCTGCCTGATATCTGGGTTTATTGCAAAGCATCTATCTGAAACAGCATGTTTTAAACTAGTCAGCACGTCAAGTGAGCTCTGAAACAATCCCTCTTCACTTTGAACAACTCGGCTCAGTCAGTGGGGTTTCAGAGTGCTCCTTTCAAAGTAGCACACACAGTTTCCCTTCCTTGAAATAAAGCCACATAAAAATTCATATAAGTTATTCTTCTTATAGAGGCAGAAATCATTAAATAATAATATTACCAAAAGGAAAATTAATCCTCTTATGAGATTTTACCTTTTATAAACTTCAAACCCCATTTGCTTTTAATTGTAACAAAAGTGCTGGCATACTTCTCTTATTCTGACCTTTACCCTGTAATTGCCATAGATTTTTGTGCTAATGAGGAAAAGGATACCACTGCTTTGCAAAATAGAGTGGTGTGGCTTTTACTCAAATTAGACATATAAAAACACAAATGCTGCCAGTAAAAGACAACGCAACAGGAAGTCAGCTCCCAATATTTCTGTACAAACCATTCTCATACTATGGAGTCTTGGCATCTGATAGTAATTGAATCACAGCTAGTCCTTCGCATATTATAAACAAATGAATAAGCCCTCCAGGAACGAAATATTACAATGAGAGATGAAAATATCCATGTTAATATGCAGGGCTTGATTTAAACCAACAAAAGCTGGATAATTCAGAGTTAAGGATGAAACTGATCCATTTTAAGCAGAATTGTAGCACCATCCCTGTCAGCAACTGAAAGTGATTTATAAACATTAATCATGGATTAACATCTCACTGGTTAACTCACCCCCTGTGATAAAGGGAAGTGTAACTAAAACCATTTTACAGAGGGGAATTACAAATCACAGTGATTTCCCCAAGAATGCACAGGATTTGGAGGCAGAACCAGGAGCTGTAAATAGTGCCCCAACCCTGCATGTTGCTTACCGGATTATTTTTCCTCTTCATTTGAGGACTCACATAAATACAGGCATGTCTACACTAGGAAATTATTTTGAAATAACAACTGCCAAAATAACTATTTCAAAATATGTATTATTCCTCATGGAAAGCAGAAGTTATTATTTCAAAATTACCATCCCCTTATTTTGAAATAATGGACTTGGTACTGTGGATGCTCTGCTTGTTACTTTGAAATAAGGGGAATTATTTCAAAATAACTCCCTAGTGCAGACCATGGCTAAGAGACGGAAGAGGTCTATCTGATTATTTTAACCATGTCTCTGCAAACTCAGGATTGTTTCCAAACATATATTTTCAAGTATTTTGTACAAGATACTTTACATGCTAAATGGTTACAAAATTGTCTCTTGTCTCCTTCACAAATTAGCCTTAATTCTAAAAGCTAGTGTACATTTTCTGTGCTCCTTTAGCCAAGAGACGGAAGTCACATATACATAGCTTAAATAGATCTTCTCTTTTCTTTGCCTCTCAAAACAGCAACATCGCTTTACCCTTGCTGAATCCTGAACTAGGAAAGACTCAACAAGCAAGGAAGAGGTGGTGAGTCACATTATGATTAATCAAAGCAAAAGGGGTATTCCTGAAGGCCATTCAGGTCTGAGGCAAGGAGACCTACCTGACAGCAGGAACACCAGAACTCTCTTCTGGTGACCTCAGAAATGGATCAGTGTCCCCACCTTGACTCGGTGTGAAGCTGTCATAGCAAACAATTTCTCTGGTTCTCCAGCAACACACCTTTTCTGAAAAGCCAGACAATAGCCCCCACTCTGAGGTCATGGATAGCCTTTTGGAGTTGTCCTTCCTAGTTAATTCAAGCCTTCTTGGGTCGGGGCAGTGACTGCTGGCTCTGGGTTGTCAGGTTTGGAGCTGGCACAGGCACTGTGGCCAGAGTCAACTCCGTTAAAGGCTCTGGGGAGGGGGGAAGTGCTCTTGGTTGAGGCTGGAGTGGCCACCAGGGCACCCTGGGAAGGCTGGAGGCCCCCTATTTCAAAATAAGTATCTATGCAGCACTTATTTCAAAATAGCTATTTCAAGTTTGGTGTTACTCCTCGTGGAATGAGTTTTACCAAATTTGAAATAAGTGCTCTGCTATTCTGAATTAATTTCAAAATAGTGGTTTGGCTGTGCAGACGCTAGTGAAGTTATTTCAAAATAATGGCTGTTATTTCAAAATAACTTTGCTGTGTAGACATACCCTAAGATATTATGTTTAATAAAGTTAGCAGAGACATTGCAGATCAACTCGACTAAAAGCTGTTTTCTGAAACAAGTTATTTTATTCCTACTTTTTTCAATATTTTTTTCAAAAAGGCAGAACTTTAAAAAGAGGCATGCACTGTGGCTACGTCTACATTGGCAAGATTTTGCGCAAATACTTTTAACAGAAGAGTTTTTGCGTTAAAGTATTTGTGCAAGAGAGCGTCTACACTGGCATGTGCTTTTGCGCAAAAGTATCCATGCCAGTGTAGATGCTCTCTTTTGCAAGAAAGCTCCGATAGCCATTTTAGCCATCGGGCTTTCTTGTGCAAGACATTCATGTTGTCTGTATACACTGACATCTTGCACAAGAACACTTGTGCAAGAGGGCTTATTCCTGAGCGGGAGCTTCATAGTTCTTGCGCAAGAAGCACTGATTTCTTACATTAGAATGTCAATGTTCTTACGCAAGAACTCACGGCCAGTCTAGACAGGTAGCAAGTTTTTGCACAAGAGCAGCCGCTTTTGCGCAAAATCTTGCCAATGTAGACATAGCCTGCAGGTAAGATACTCGAAAAATATATACGGTTTTTCCACAACTAATTGAAATACTATATGCAGATAGGAACTACCAATGGTTCACTGTCAATCTGGAAGACAGTATATAGTAGGGTCACACAGAGTCTGAATCAGGTACTGCTCAATATTTACATTAATGGCTTGAAAATGGAATGGAAAGTATGCTTATCTAATATGTGGATGATACCTAGCTAGAGGGATTGTAAGCACTTTGGATGATAAGATTAGAAGTCAAAACAACCTTGGAAAATTGCAGAATTGTTATGAAATTAATAAGATGAAATTCAATAAAGATAGGTCTAAAGCCATACACTTTAGAAGGAAAAATCAAATGCACAGTACGAACTGAAAAATAACTGCCAAGGTGGTGGCACAGCTAAAAAAAATAGAGTTATAAAGGGTTACAAACTGAAAATTAGTAAAAATGCAAAGCAGCTATTCTAAAAAGCTTTCTGACATGGGAAATAATTATTCCAGTCTACTCAGCACTAATCAGGTCCCAGGTCTAGGTGTCCAACCCATGTTTCCACATTTTAAGGAAGATATGGACAAATTGGAGAGACTCCAGAGGAGAACAACAGAAATCATAAAAAGTTTAGAAAATCTGGCCTCTGAGGAAAAAGAAGACTGAGGAAGAACGGATAACAGTCTTGAAATATGTTAAGGGCTGTTATAAAGAGGACAGTGATCACTTGAAAGAAAAACTAAAAGTATTTGACTTCATCTGTAGCAAGAAAAATTTAGATTCATCTTCCTAACTATAGGGATAGTAATGCATTGCAATAGGTTTCCAAGGGAATCTCCCTATTATCCTATCCCTGACAGGTGTTTGTATACCCTGTTCTTAAACTTCCCCATTATTGGAGGTCTTTAAGAACAGGGAAGACAAACACCTGATAGGGATGGTCTAAATATACCTGGTCCTATCTCAAAACAGAGCTAAGGACCAGATGATCTCTCAAGGTCCCTTCCAGGTCTACCTTGCTATCATTTTATAAAAAGGTATAGTACTGTATAAATATTGTATAATATTTAATAATATATAACTTGCAGACAAGCAGCACATGAAAAGAGCATCATGTTGTTAATGTACTGAGTAAGGGGTAGCAGAATGCTTGAATTCTTAGTTTCCATAAATCAACCCAAAGGTAATCTCATAACCAAAACACTACAGGTTATTTTTTTCATCTTTCCTTGAACTTCTATTTAGAAAAAAATATTTCTTTTATTTTTGCTCTGCTCTTTTCATTTTTTTATCAGGTTGATTAACCTGATTCAGAATCCATACAAAGATGTCAGAGCAAATTACATCATCCAGAATCTTGAATAAAAGTTAACAGTTGCAATATCCCATCAAAGAGTTGATATTTGCATTTAAACTCCTTTGAAACGCAAATCTGAATCATTAACTTTAAGAGTGCAGAGTCAAATCCACTCTGAATTCCTTCTTTAATTACCTAGATAAATGCATTTGAGGCTTTTTCTATATATGAACAGTCATTTAAAATTCAGACTTTTTAGTCCTTAAGGCAATCTAGCCTTTTGATGTGTATTACCTTAAAACCTGAGCTAACAATTAATTGTAATGATATGTTACCAGTATTATGGAATAGTACCAGATGTAAGAGCAGCTCAAGCAATTTCACATCCATTAAACCAAAACCTGAACCCAGTGTTAAACCTAATCCAGATCTGCTCCCATCATATTTTAAACACATATTTGCCATAAATGTGCTGCAGCTTCAGTTACCACTGCCAAGTCCTTTGTTTTAATTTACTGAGTCAAGTAACTCCAAACTAAAGAGCAGAGGTCCGGTGTTAATAGGACCACACTCTATTTCGCTCCCACTGAATTAAAGCAGGCCCATCCTGGCAGGCATCCAAAGTGAGGGAGGATGTTAGTCAGTATTAGTGGTCTCCCAATCATTTTAAAATGTTACCATTGCCCTGAATATAGTTTGTTAATTAGGGTACATCTGAACTACATCCCTCTTTCGAAAGAGGGATGTAAAATTAGACATATCAAAATTGCAAATGAAGCTGGGATTTGAATTTCCAGTGCTTCATTTGCATAATCACATCACGGCGTTGTTTTGAAAAACGCTATTTCAAAAGTGAAACCGCAGTCTAGACACGGTTCTTTCAAAAAGAAAAGCCTTTTTTTGAAAGATCCTGTACTCCTCAAAAAATGGGGTTTACATGATCTTTCAAAAAAGGCTTTTCTTTTTGAAAGAACTGTGTCTAGAGCGCGGTTTCACTATCGAAATAGTGTTTTTCGACAAAAACACCGTGATGCGATTATGCAAATAAAACATGGGAAATTCAAATCCCAGCTTCGTTTGCAGTTTCTATATGTCTAATTTACATCCCTCTTTTGAAAGAGGGATGTAGTCTAGACATAACCTTAATAAGTACAGCTGCCCATAAAGCTTTGAGTGCATATGGAATTAGCACCTGCCTTCTGATGCCTTTGCAGCATTTTTACTATGGTCTTGTCTAGAACTGCAAGAATGCATCTTAAAGTGAGAGGCTATGTGTGCACTACTTTTTTTGCAAAAAAGGCAATGCAAATGAAGTGCTCATTAGCATTTTCTCATGCTTCATTTGCATAATCTCTTCCAATCCGTTTTACGCAAAAACCTCTTGTGCAAAATGGATTGGAAGAGATTATGCAAATGAAGCATGAGAAAATGCTAATGAGAGCTTCATTTGCATTGCCTCTTCCGCAAAAAGTTAGTAGACATAGCCTGAATGTAAACTGATATACTTAACTGGGCACAAGAAGCTGTGTGAATGCTCTAATTTCAGTACAAAACAGTTACTTCAGTTAAACGTAAGTTGTTTAGGGAAAAGGTTTAAATAAACTAAACTCTTATACTGAAATGAGAATGTTCATATAGCCTTTTGTACCTCTTTCACTCTATTAGCTTAAAAGAAGATTTAAAAGTCTCAGGGGGGTATCCATGTTAATCTGTAACTGAAAAAAATTTAAAAAAAATGAATGGTCCTGAAGCACTATAGAGACTGCATAGTTTGGCCAATACACATGGCAGAGGGGCACTGCTGACACTTGAAGGCATATACCACATTGGTGGATGTAAAGTTGTATGAGTTTCTGATGTGGTAGCTTATGTGGTTAGATCCTGTGATAATGTCACTTGTCCAAACTGGAGAGTCTCTATGACAAAGGATTAATGGACACAAATCAGATATTCGTAATGGTAATACACAGAAATCTGTGGGGGAACATTTTCACTTGTCCGGCTACTCATTAATGGATCTAAAAGTAACTATGCTCTGATAAAGCATTTTCAAAAACCAGCTGGAGAGAGAAGCTGCAGAACTTGTCTTCATTTGCAAATCTGACATTTTTAATCAAGGTTTGAACAAAGACATGAACTGGATGGGCTGCTACATTCCCCACTCTAAAATCAAAAGCTAAGTGTCTAGCACTTACAGGCCACTCTATTAGCCTCATTTAGCACAGACACTCTAACTGACACTAAATTATTTTTTGTACTTCTTTTTCCATTCCCATCCCCTCTTTTTTGCTATTTATTTGTACTTCTGGACCTCTTGCCCCATTCATCTGAAGAAGGGGATTGTGTGCACAAAAGCTCATGATATTATCTACATTTTTTGTTAGTCTCTAAGGTGCTGCAAGTACATTAATTGTTTTTTAAGCCGATTTAAGTTATTCTGGTGCAACTTCTACCAGATGAGTCCTTAGGATTTCCTGCTATGCGACTTGCAGAACTAGAAGACAAAGGAAATGTAGTTTAAATACTGCATGACTGTATCAGTTTACATATCTAAAAATAATTCCAGATGCATTAAATAAGCTGTAATATCAGTGCTGTCCTATATAGAAACTTCCCTGGATCATAGATCATAGGCTCAGGTGATCTTGTGTCTACTGGGTGGTCAGTATATTTTCATACTAAAAACTAGTTGCCATTTGAGACAAATAATTCATAATTATTTTAGGTCATATTACTTATGTTTAGATACTCTTTTAGCCAGTTTGAGGGCAGGTCTAAGCTGCAGCATAATGTCTACCTAAGGTACAACAACTCCAACTTAGGTCGAGTTGCCACAGGGTCTCCCTTGCAGGTGGGGGTTGACAGGAGAAACTCTCCTGTCAACTTCCCTTATGCTTTTTGCCCTGGAGGAATACTGGAACTGACAAGAGAATGATCAGTGGTCAATTTAATGGGACCTGCTAAATCAACCCCTGGGGGGTATCTCCCGATAAGTATAGACATGCCCTGATTGTGCTAAATCATCCAAGGGTGTAATGATTTGTAGGAAACATACATATAAAAAACTTATTTTGACAGATATATATTACATTACAAGTTTGAAAATAATGTGCCATGTTCTCATCATGGTTGTTTTTTCTTCCTATTTTTTCTGAGCACAGCACTGTGTGAAAAAAATGTCAAAGAGTCCATCAAAATAATTGCAGTAATTTAGCGTTAAGTCATATACGTTGCAGGAAAAATGATAAATAATGTGTTTGATTATTTGGCAAGATATCAGAGCAGTGTGTTATCTCATGTAATGTACTGTCCAGTGGAACTTATTACATATGTAAAATCAAGTCACATTATTTTCTGACAGATATTGATAGCTCACACTAAATGATAGTAACATCATAGAAACAGCAACTGTAATACTAATGTGCATGACACTACCTTATCCAAACAGGTCAGTGAACACAGGAGTTTGAGAGAGAGAGAGAGAGAGAGTTTATAGGAAGGAGAAAGAACAAAAAAGAAGAAAGAAAGAATAAAATCACAGATGATGAGGGATAAGACTTTTTTTTAAAACAGCAAATAATATCATCTGAAACAGAGGACTTGGGGATCATGGGGGATTTCAACTATCAGACACCTGTTGGAAAATAGAACAAAGCAGTGTGTGGATTATTCCACAAATTCTTGAAATGCATTGGAGACAATTTGTGATTACAGAAGGTGTGGAAAAAGTGATTAGAGGAGAGGCTATTGTGGATTTGATTTGAACAAAGAGGAAATAGTTGAGGATCAGAAGCTAGACAGCCATTTGGGTGAAAGTGATCATGACCTGATATATCCATGATTCTAAAGAATGGTAGGGGAAAAGTGGCAGAATAAAGATAATGAACTTCAAGAAGGCAAACTTCAGCAAACGCAGAGAATTGGTAGGTAAGATCCCATGTGAAGCAACTCTGAGGCAAAAATAAAAGAGTTCAGGAGAGGTGACAGTTTTTTAAAGAAACATTATTAAAGGCACAAGATCAAAATATACCATTGTATAGGAAAGATAGGAAGTATGGTAGGAGGCCACCCTGGCTTAAACAAGCAATCTTCAATGACCTGAAAATCAAAAAAAGAATCATACAAGAAGTGGAAATGAGGTCAAATTACAAAGGATAAATATGAAAAAAGTCAATGTAAGTATGTAGAGACAAAATTAGAAAGGCCTGGGCACAATGCAAGATTAAACCATTTTAGGATTAAAAAAATGTAACAGAAAGCATTATATGAATACATAAGATGGAAGAAGATCAAGGATAGGGATAGGCCCATTACTAAATTAGGAGGAAAAAATAACAGAAAACACATCAAAGTGTTAAATGCCTTTTTTTGTTTGTTTGTTTCAAGGTTTATCAAAAATGTTAGCAGTGATTAATATAGTAAAACATCAGTATAAATGGGGCATGATCAGAAGCTAAAATAGGAAAAGAGCAAGTTAAGAATTAGTAAAAAAAAGCTTGGCTGTCTTGAAGTCAGAAGGGACCTCATGAAATACGTCTTAGGGTATGTCTAGACTGTGGGATTTTTCCAGAGAACACGTTTGCTCTTCCACTTTTTTTTGCAGAAGAGCAGATGCGCTATTTCAGAAGCCCTGTCTTCCTTATTTCTTGAGGAAGAAGGGATCTTCTGAAAGAAGGTTTTTTTCCCAAAATTTGGCCCAGTGTACATGGGCCAGATTTCGGAAAAGCCTCTTCTGAAAAACAATGCGGAAAAAGATGTAGTTTAGACATACTCTTAGAATACTTGAGGACCTGTCTGATCTCTGGGTCAGTAATAATTACCTGTGAATACTCATGGAGGACAGGAGAGAGACAAGAAGACTGGAAAATGTAGTGCCTCTCTATTAAAAGGGGAATAAGGACAAGCCAAGGAATCATAAATCAGTCAGCTTAACTTTGGTAACCAGAAAGATAATGGAATAAATGATTACATAATCAATTTGTAAGCACATAGAAGAAAGTAAGGTAATATGGTGACTGCACAACTGGATGGGAAACCGTACCCAGAGAATAGTTATCCATGGCTCAAAATCAAGCCAGAAGGGCATATTAAGTGAGGTCCCACAAGAATCTTCCTAGCTCTGGTTCTATTCAATATCTTCATAAATTATTTGGATAATGGTACAAGATACAATTATAAAGGGCTACAAATATTTTGGATGACAGCATTACAATTCAAAATGATCTTCACAATTTGGAAAAATTATCTAAATTAAATAAGTTGAAATTCAGTATAGACACATGAAAAGTACTTCACTTTAAGAATGAATAACCAATTTCACAAATACAAAACAGGAAATGATTGCATAGGAATTAGTACTGCTGAAAAGGTATGTGTGGAGGGGAGGGCAGAAGGGTTATACTCGACCACAAACTACATATGAGTCAACAATGTAATACTGTTGCAAAGAGAAAGAGAAAGAATTATTCCGGTATGTATTACCTAAGATTTTGTAAGCAAGACCCAATAAGGAATCTGTTCACTCTTCTCAGTGCTGATAAGGCCTCAACTGGGAAATCTGGAAAAAATGTGTAGGTGTGAGCAAGAAAAATGATTAAACATTTAGAAAATATGACCTATGAGGAATGATTGAAAAAAAATGAGATTGGTTAGTCTGGAGAATGGAAGACTGAGGGGGGACATAAAAGTTTCCTTGCATATAAAAGGTTGTTACAAAGGGGACAGTGATAAATTATACTTACTCACTGAGGACAGGAGAAGAAGTAATGAGTATAATTTGCAGAAAAGGAGATTTAGATTGGATTTTAGGAAAAACATTGCAATTGTAAGAACAGTTAAGCGCTGTATCAAATTACCTAAATTTGTTGTGGAATCTCCATTACTGCAGATTTTAAAAACAGGTGAGACAAACAGGGATGGTCTAGGCTCCTTTTAGGGATGGTCTAAGCTCCTGGTGTCCAACACTGTAGCCACTAGCCACATGTGGCTATTTGGCTGGTTGAATGTGGCTAGTTCACTATAGAAATGGTGGCCGCCTTTGCGGAAAAACTTGCCAGCTGTCTACACTGGCCACTTGAATTTGCGCAAGAACACTGACGATCTAATGTAAGATTGTCAGTGTTCTTGCACAAATACTATGGTGCTCCCGCTCAGGGATAAGCCCTCTTGCGCAAATGTATTTGCGCAAGAGGGCCACTGTAGACAGGGGAGGACTGTTTTGCGCAAAAAAACCCCGATGGCGAAAATGGCAATCGGGGCTTTCTTGCACAAAACCGCATCTAGATTGGCACGGATGCTTTTCCGCAAAAATTGCTTTTGCGCAAAAGCATCCGTGCCAATCTAGACGCAGCCATGAAAGTGTTTAGATAATATTTTGTCCTGCATCAGTGCAGGGGGATATAGTAGGCCCTGGTCTATACTACGGAGTTATTTTGAAATAACCCCCTTATTTTGAAATAGTAAGTAAAGCGTCCATACTACTAAGCCTGTTATTTCAAAATAATGGGCTGGTTATTTCAAAATGTGTACTCCTGCTTTCCCCAGGGAACAAGTTTATTTCAAAATAGTTATTTTGGGAGTTATTATTTCAAAATAAGTTATTTTGAAATAATTTCCTAGTGCAGACATGCCCTTTCAGTCCTACATGTCTATGCTTTTCTTGCAAATACTTCTTCCAAATTCAGGATGATAAATGAAATATAAAATGTATATTGTTTCACACTGTCCATTTAGCATAGTGGCCCATGATTTTTAGAATATATATTCATTATACTGATTAACGCTCCATGATAATTACTTCCAGTCTTGACAGGTTCTTGTCCCAAGATTAGGGCCAGGATTGTTTAAATTACTACATAGTTGGTAACTCTAATGTGCACAGTTGCAACACTCAAACTATAAGAACTCTTTTATATTTACAAATATAGTTTATTAATACATTTACCACAGTCACAAACACCTCAACTCAGGAAGGTAGATAGAGATAAAACAGTATGTACCTTTGCATATATATATAGCCACATCATCCTTTGCAGATTGATCTGAAAGCCATCTTCCTCATCACCATCAGCTTCCCCATCATCTCCACTGAACATCATCCTGGCACCTTCCAAGAACTACATCTCCTTCTACCACTCTAGACTGGGATGCCACTTTTACAATGTTACAGTGATGTTGATTTGTTGGGTGCATAATCAGAAATGCATTTTTCTCTTTTTCCTTATTTGTATTTCTTCACCTTACTAATGTTGGTGTCTCTTTCCCCCCCTATAGGTTAGTATATATCAATGATCTCAACTTCTTATCATATATGTCAATTCACTTCCACAGCCCTTTTGGAGCTGGGTATCACATTTGTTATTTGTGACCTAACGATTATTTTGGTTCTTCCCAAGTTCCAAGTTGAAATATACCTGTTACATTGAAAAGGGTATGAGCTAAGGAAAGCCCATATGCCAACTTACTTCAATGAATCCTTTATATTAAAGGTCTCAGACATATCTGCACCTTATGCTTTAACTCATCACCATCTATATAGGTCAGGGGTGCGGAACCTTTGGCCTGTGGGCCAGATCAGGCCCCCTGCTTAACTTAATCTGGCACATGGTAAGTCCCATGCAATGGGCTGGCAACCTCAGTGTTCCCATTTTGTTGCTCACTCACCCATTTTTGTGGCATCCTGCTGTAACCCCTTTCAGTTTGCTTTGGACTTAATTTGAATAATTTTGTATCATCCACAAACTTTGCCACTTCATGGTTCACTTACTTTTCCAGAATATTAATGAATAGGTTGAACATCATTGGTTCCAGTATAGTATATCTTTGGGGTACCCCACTGTTCACCTCTTTCCAATTGAAAACTGACCATTTATTCCTCCCCTTTTCACTATCTTTCAACCAATTACTGACCCATGAGAGGACCTTCCTTCCTATATCATGGCTACACTGTTTCCTTGAGAGTCTATAGTGAGGGACTCTTAGCATGTACTAACCCCACTGCCTGTTGACAGGCTTCTTGTTTCTGATGTATTTTTTTTTAAATATTGTATCTGTATCTTTTGCAAGGTGCTTTCCAAATTCTTTGTTAGCCTGCCTTATTATACTTTTACATTTCACTTGTCAGAGTTTGTGCTCCTTTCTTTTTTTCTCATTAGAATTTGACTTCCAAACTTTAAAGGATTCCTTTTTGCCTCTAACAACCTCCCTTATTCTACTTGGTAATCTTTTGGTCTGCCTTTTTATTTTTTTGTTTTTTGGGTTTTTAACCTGGAAAATATATTTAGTCTGAGCCTATGTAATGGCATTTCTATGTAGTCTCTGTGATGCTTGCATTTTAGTTTTGTGACTGCTGTTTTTAATATCTAACTGGAATCCTTATTTTTGTATAGTTTCCCTTTTAAAAATATCTGTATCATGGGGATTCCCCCCCCTTTTTTGTGGGAGAGGTATGTCTCCCCTATAAGAATGCTAGATTTAATTATATTACAGTCACTATTACCTAGTGGTTCAGTTATGGTTCCCTAGCGTTTCAGTGGTCCTCCTGGACCAGATCTTTTGTTCCACTTAGGACCAAATTAAGAATTGTCCCTTTCATAGTGTACTTCAGGAAAAGCATCTCTAAGAATCAATCTTTCATGGAGCCTAGAAATTTTATTTCTCCATAATACCCCGAGATGACATTTGTATGACTATTCCTCACTTATTCCTATCTGTATTTATCAACTTCTTCCTTATCTTCTGCTTGAGAAGCAAAGCAACCCCTGTTTGATAAATCATTCCTAAGGAATGTCTCAGCCCAAATACTGTGCTCCTCTGCACCTGGAACCTGCTCTCTAGCCCCTACTTTTACAAAAATTATATACAAAATTTTTAATGTTATGTGTCAGCAGTCAGGTTCCATTTTGATAATGGTGGAACCCATTCATCTGTATAGGCTGCCCACTCTGCTGAAGGCAGGTCCTAATAAATCTAAATCACATGGCAGGCAACTCACAATGAGGTTTTCTTGGTCGTCACAAACAAAACTGAATTTATTTCTGATAATTTTATTCACCTATTTCCTGTCTCTTCCTAATATCTGCTCATTTAGACAATCTGTAAAATATAAATAAAATGTCAGCAGCCATACTTGTGTGGTTGGTAAGTTCCATCTTCCACACAAAAACATGCATCAGAGTACAGGAAATGTGGGGGTGCTAGTTAGAGATCTCATTTTGGTTAAGGATTCCGGGTTTGAGATGATATACGCAATAGTGGATGCATGAAGATGGTAGAGGCTATGGTAGAGTGATGGAATCTGTGTGGAATTCCCAAGTCCCTATGTTAAGCATCTAAACAGAGTGCTAATACTCATCCTAACAAGGCATGCTTATTCATGTGATCCTATTTTGCCATTGGTGGCCCAGCCCATCGGCAACAGCAGTACCTACTCCCTTCAAAGTTGATATAAGAAACCACAGATCTGATTTAATGTTGCTCTGACCAGCACTCACTTCAATGGTTTTACCAATTGAAAATCTACTAGGTTACCAAGATAACAGATGCTCCCCTACTTTACCTGCTCTGTGCACAAAATCTAATAGAAGGTAGAACACTGAACAAGAACTCATGAAACCTGATTTCTATTCCTGGCTTTATTTTCACATGGCATGTGTCCTTTGGCAAGTCACCTCCCCGCTCTTTTTTCTCTCCCGCTTTTCATCTGTTCTTACTATTCTGATTGTCTTTGGGACAAGGACTGTCTTTTACTGCATGTTTGTGCAGTGCCTAGCACTACGTATTTGCATAGCACCTTGTTAGAGCCTGGAGTAATACAAATAAATAGCAGTAATACAGGGGGAGGAAAATGGTGTGCAAGGTCTTTTTCCTTTCCCCCATGGTTATGAGCCAGATTTGGCTTACATTTTGTCTTGCTTGCTGCCTTCCCATGCATGGTGTTGAGGAGATGATATACTCTATGTTAACGATAGTAACTAGTATCACCAACATAATTAGTCAGGTACTAGGGGGTAACATGTGAGTATGAAGCTTAGGTAGGCAAAATACAGCTAATGGAATCCACCAGGATAAAGGAAATGATTTGAGGTCTGTTGTGATTAACAAGATTTGCTTGCTGGATTTCATCTTTCTGCTGGCAACGGGTCTGTCATTTTTCTTCAGTGATATTACTAGCCTTTTGGTCTGAACCTATGTCACATTAATTTTTCCTAAAATAAAACAGACTAGATTTCATTCTTCCACTAAACTCCTCACTTAACATGGATTTTGTTGGTCGGTACGTTTGTGAAATCTGTTCATACATTCATACTAAAGAACCAAATGTTCTGAAATCTTAGCCAGAAACTAAAGTAATAAAAATACAACAACACTTTTCATATATTTTTCAGAAAGAAATTAATTTTCTACCCAGGTTCAGCTACTTGCAGTATTTACAAGTCTTTGTAAATTCAACCCTGTTGTATGCATGTGCAGCTCCTTGAGAACAACATAGAATCCTGCTGATTGATGTATAGCACAAATTAAACTTAATATTTGAATTCTCCAAAGCTGTCCCTATTTCTTCTCTTTCTTAAAAGCTGGCAATCCTAGTAGAAAGCACACCCTGATAAATGAGAATTAAAGGAGAACACAAATAGAGGAACCTCATGGATTTTTCCTCTCCTAACACTTCTTCCTTTTGGGAGTTTCCTGTAATTAAGACCAATTGTAATAAGTCAGGTTATATTGGGACACAATTATTCTGAATAAATAAATAATATTTATTTTTCAAGGAAAATTTTGCCAATAGCACAGGTAATAAACCAAATAGTCACAATCACAACACATAGACATCTGCTAGCTCAATCTAACTTCCTTCTTCCCTTTCTGAAATATGTATTTTGGTTAGAAGAAATAACAGAAATTTAAAATATAAGGTTGATTTCACTTCCCTTGAAGTCAAGAGAATTCCTTCCAGTGCCTATTACGAGAGTTGAATTAAGCCTTCACTCAGTTAAATTCTTTACAGATATCAATAGAAATAATATGATCTCATGATTCCTAGTCCAGTGCTTTAATCAACACCAACTTTTTTTATATCACAGGATCTAGCCCCCAAAAGCTACACATCTTTTTTTTTTCTAGTCCCAGAAAAGTTTCAGATTTCCTCCAGGGTTTTCAGAGTTCCTTGGAACATTAATCTTGAACATGTCACTCATAGCTTTATTGTTTCATAAACCTACCACATTGTCAAGAGATATCATCTCAGAATTGTTTCTATTAGTTTTGAACTCCCAGTAACTGATTATTCTGGGAAATTTTCCAATATCCTATAAATCACTGGACAATGATTATCTTCATAAACACGTGGTGCATATTTCTTTTGATGATCTTTTATATAATATGCTCTGGGAACTATTTTGGTAAATTCTATGGCCTATGTTATACAGAGGTCAGAGGAGATGATTACATTAGTGTCTTGGAATTTGTGAATTTATACATTTGAGAAAAGACTGACATCAGCATGAGGTCTGTGAGTAGGGTGAGTAGAGACATAAATGGCCCTTACATACCAGATTAAACACATTTATATTGATGCACTCTCTTTAGGAGGTGGTCCTTCACCTTTGTTCATGACAATGTCCAATTCAATTGACCTTGAGATATTTCCTTGCTTTAAAAAAATCAATAGATAAAATAAATGCTTTTTGTCACGAACATACTTTGAATTTATTGATGTTTCTTTCATATTGATACTCTGAGGTACTTGTGAACTTTCTAAAAGCCAGGAGGAAATTGGAAAGACAATGGAAGGTTTTTGGATTAGCTAATCATTCTGATATATGTGTATAAGAACCACATTCATTGTTATAAGGTGTTAAATCAAATTATACTCACTTTCCGCTTGAATATAAAGTTTAAAGGAAGAATTCATTTTGGTTTTACTCCAGATTATTAATTCACATAAAGATACTTTTAGCCAAGTCATTCTCTCCATCTGAAGTGTTTAAGGAACTGTGCCAAACATTCTATTCTACTTTGTAAAGAGAACTCTAGATGGTGGAAGGTTGCATTTCATCAAATTTCACTAACTACTTAGTTTTGACCCATTCTTAAATTTCTGTTATTCCACATAAATCTAGCAATCAATGTTTTATATTTCAGTGTGATTTCTATTGAGGATTTAATTTTGCTTATCTTAAAACCTTTGGCAAAAAAATTTAGACTCAGCCTATAGATCTCTTCACTTATGAAAGGTTGTTTTTAAATATTCCATACAGTTTCTTATACACAGGTTTGATCCAGTAAATTCTTGTAAATTACCATCATATTTAACATTCACAATGACTAATTTAAGATGAAAAATGACATCAAGGTGAAAATAATATTACAATACATATGTGATTGAAATATGAGGTTTGTCAATAAGTTAACAATAAATGTGTTATTGCAAGGGAGAATCGATATGAGTAATTTAAATAGAGGCAAAATTCAGCTACCTCTGTAACCTGCTAGGCAGAAAGTGGTTACACCTGACAGCAAGTACAATTGAATGCCTCTAAATTCAATGAAGTGATTTCCCTTGATTGGTAAGAAGAGTCAAAGTAAGGGAAATCAATATAACTATTGGAATACTGGACTGAGGGACAGGAAAATGGTCAGAGGAAGAGCAGTAATAAAAGATGTTTGCATTTCTTCCAGCAGGTACTCAGGATAACGTTCCTAGGGAAATGGATGATATGACCTATGATATGATATGATAATGAACACTAACACTGAAGTCTTGATAAGAAGGTTGGATGAGGAGAAGGGTAAGTCTTTCAGAATTTGAGAACCTGACCGCAAAACAGGTCAGAGAAAGAACTTGCTTTAAATAAGTATTATTTTCTGTTAGTCTGCCACTCATGGTTTAGCCAAGTATTCAGAAGAAGTATGTTAAGCAAGCCGTTTCCTTTGTTTTACTACTATTTCCCCTCTATATTTAATCAAACTTGTTTTTCAGGTGGATACTGTTGCACTGGGTAATTTCAGGCAAACTGCCTAAAAAGGGGGTGAGAACTCCTTAATCTCTAAAGAAAAGTACTGAAGGGTGAGGCTTTCCTAGAATCTTCACCACTACTCAGTGGTCTCAGTCATCTGAGATATGGACAGAAATCTTCTCTCCCATTAAAATGTCTTGCATAGGACTATCATAGGTGAAAATAAGGAAAAGCCTCAAAACCATTGAGGATACACAAGAAAGGCCATACCAGGTCAGGTCAAAGATTCATCTAGCCCAGTATCCTGTCTTCCAATAATAGCTAATGCTAGGTGCCCCAGACAGAATGAACAGAAAAGATAATCATCAAGTGATCTATCCCCTATTGCCCATTCCAAGCATCTAGCAAACAAAAGCTAGGGACATTTCAGAGCATGGGTTTGTGACCCTCCCCATCTTGGCTAATAGCCATTGATGGACCTATGCTCCATGAACTTATCTAGGGTTATTTTTTAAAAATTCTGTTATAGTCTTGACCTTCACAACATTCTCTGCAATGAGTTCCACCGGTTGAATGTGTGTTATGTGAAGAAATGGTTCCTTTTGTTTCTTTTAAATCTGCTACCTATTTATTTCATTTGGTTACACCCAGTTATTTTTGTGAAGGAGTAAGTAAGACTTCCTCATTTAATTTCTCAGCATCAGCCATGATTTTAAAGACCTCTATCATATCCCCTCCCTTAGTTGTCTCTTTTTCTGAACTGAAAAATTAGTCTTATTAATCTCTCATCCCATAGAAGATGTTCCATACCACTGAACCTCTTAGTTGCCTTTTTTCTATAACTTTTCCAATTCCAATATATGTTTTTGAGATGAGACAACCAGATCTGCATGCAGTGATATTTTCTGTTTTAAAATCTATCCCTTTCCTATGGATTCCCAACTTTGTGACTGTTGCTGCACAATGAGTGATGTTTTCAGAGAACTATTCACAATGAATGTAACACATAACATATACTGCATTATTATATATATATTCCTGGGATTATGTTTTCCAATGTGTGTTACTTTGTATTTATTGACAATACATTTCTTCTGCCATTTTGTTCTCCAGTCACCCAGTTTTATGAGATCACAGTACCAAGTTGCGTTTCTCTGTGTTAGGTATTCTACTTTAAAGCTATTTAGATCATCATCAGCTCGGTAATAGATGCTAGTCCAGGCTTTTAGTTTGTTAGAACATAGAATCTACTTTTCTATGAGCCTCATGCATAGCTAACTCTGGAGAGTCTCTCTTTGCTACTCTCCTATTTATTGCTTTTCCTATTTTGATTCATATCTTTTATTGCTGAAAATTACAGCTATATAGAGGTCACTCCTTCAGAATCAATATTTACCCACAACATACTCTTATTTCCAACATGCCAAATTTATTTGATTCTGAGCACAAGGACTAATTGTGATATCTCAGAGACCAGTGCAATATGAATATAGGCCTTTTAATGATAATCAGTTTGTAGGTCTTTCTGAAATACGTTGAGATTGTCATTAGCAAATATATTTCATTCCCCAACTTAACTAAGTTAAGGAGCTAACAAAAATAAACTGTGATTTTAAAATTGATCAAAATTTGATATTACTGGATGACATGAACTATAGCTTAAGCTTCTCCTGAATGAGCTGGGAAGATTTTAGTGAGTTTGTTCTAGTTCCTTATACTTTTTTACCAGGTGATATTTATTCAGCATCTGTTTTCTTTGGGGATTTTCTCTGATTTCATAATTTTAGCAGTTCCCCCCATTTTTAAAGTGTATCATTGTGAATACAGATAGATGCTTTAATCCAATAATCCCTACAAAGACCAAACCAGAAACAAAAATAGTTTTCTGGGTCAAGCTAAATGAACATGGTTTTCATATCTAATTAGATCATCACTATGAGACCTGTATAATTGGAAAACATATACAATGATTAAATTGGCAAGCATATATAATAATAACTGACCAGATACACCTTGATTTACTACAGTATGAATTTCCTTTCTAGTATTTTTGAACTTGCCACTAATATCAGATGCCAACATATATAATATTAAATAGGTTTTCAGTTTTTTTCTGTATGTGTGTGTGTGTGCATATACACTGTTTTTAAAGGTTTCTGTTTATATGCTGAATTTGCAATTTTGTTTTATAATGTGATTTAGTCTGAAAAAATTAATCTCATATAATACTTTTACTCTGCTTTTCTTTCTGCCTTTCACTTTCAGAGATGCAATGCCCATGATCTGCTGATAATTACCATAACACTTTCAGCTGGGAAAAGCAGTGAGAAGAGCCAAAATAACAATAATTAAAAAATAGAGTTTCAGACCAGTTTTGAAACTAAATAGAGTCAAATTGGTTGACTAAAGTTTGGCTAAACAACTGAACATTTTACTCTGCTTTTCTTTTTGCCTTTGACTTTCAGAGATGCAATGCCCAGCAGCATGTGGAAAATGGAATGTAATTTGAGAATAAATCGAGTGTTGCAAAAATTTGAGTTCAATATGTGTTCTAAGTAATGGTAAGGATTGATTCTTTTTTATAAGACCTAGTTCCCTAATTTTCCTATATGTTACAGTGTTAAAATAGGCTGATATGAAATGTGGTATATTAAAGCTACTCTTTACCATATAAAGCTCTGTTCCTGCAAACCTTTACTCTGACGAGGTATCTTACCCAGCAAGAAGACATTAGAAATCATAGAATCATAGAATAATAGGACTGGAAGGGACCTCAAGAGGTCATCGAGTCCAGCCCCCTGCCCTCAAGGCAGGACCACGCTCCGTCTACACCATCCCTGACAGATGTCTATCTAACCTGTTCTTAAATATCTCCAGAGAGGGAGATTCCACCACCTCCCTTGGCAATTTATTCCAATATTTGACCACCCTGACAGTTAGGAATTTTTTCCTAATGTCCAATCTAAACCTCCCCTGCTGCACTTTAAGCCCATTACTCCTTGTCCTGTCCTCAGAAACCAAGAGGAACAAATTTTCGCCTTCCTCCTTGTGACACCCTTTTAGATATTTGAAAACCGCTATCATGTCCCCCCTTAATCTTCTTTTTTCCAAACTAAACAAGCCCAGTTCATGAAGCCTGGCTTCATAGGTCATGTTCTCTAAACCTTTAATCATTCTTGTCGCTCTTCTCTGTACCCTTTCCAATTTCTCCACATCTTTCTTGAAATGTGGAGCCCAGAACTGGACACAGTACTCCAGCTGAGGCCTAACTAGTGCAGAGTAGAGCGGCAGAATGACTTCACGAGTTTTGCTTACAACACACCTGTTAATACAACCTAAAATCATATTTGCTTTTTTTGCAACAGCATCACACTGTTGACTCATATTCAACTTGTGGTCCACTATGACCCCTAGATCCCTTTCCGCCATGCTCCTTCCTAGACAGTCGCTTCCCATCTTGTATGTATGGAACTGATTGTTCCTTCCTAAGTGGAGCACTTTGCATTTCTCTTTATTAAACCTCATCCTGTTTACCTCTGACCATTTCTCTAACTTGCTAAGGTCATTTTGAATTATGTCCCTATCCTCCAAAGAAGTTGCAACCCCACCCAGTTTGGTATCATCTGCAAACTTAATAAGCGTACTCTCTATCCCAATATCTACATCATTGATGAAGATATTGAACAGTACGGGTCCCAAAACAGACCCTTGAGGAACTCCACTTGCTATCCCTTTCCAGCAGGATTTAGAACCGTTAACAACAACTCTCTGACTACGGTTATCCAGCCAATTATGCACCCACCTTATCGTGGCCCTATCTAAGTTATATTTGCCTAGTTTATCAATAAGAATATCATGCGAGACCGTATCAAATGCCTTACTAAAGTCTAGGTATATGACATCCACCGCTTCTCCCTTATCCACAAGGCTCGTTATCTTATCAAAGAAAGCTATCAGATTAGTTTGGCATGACTTGTTCTTCATAAACCCATGCTGGCTATTCCCTATCACTTTATTACCTTCCAAGTGTTTGCATATGATTTCCTTAATTACCTGCTCCATTATCTTCCCTGGGACAGACGTTAAACTGACCGGTCTGTAGTTTCCTGGATTGTTCTTATTCCCCTTTTTATAGATGGGTACAATATTTGCCCTTTTCCAGTCTTCTGGAATCTCCCCTGTCTGCCATGATTTTTCAAAGATCATAGCTAAAGGCTCAGATACCTCCTCTATCAGCTCCTTGAGTATCCTGGGATGCATTTCATCAGGACCTGGTGACTTGCTGACATCTAACTTTCCTAAGTGATTTTTAACTTGTTCTTTGTGTATCCTATCTTCTAAACTTACCCTCTCTCTGCTTGTATTCACTACGTTAGGCACTCTTCCAGACTTCTCGGTGAAGACCGAAACAAAGAAGTCATTGAGCATCTCCGCCATTTCCAAGTTTCCTGTTACTGCTTCTCCCTCCTCACTAAGCAGTGGGCCTAACCTGTCCTTGGTCTTCCTCTTGCTTTTAATGTATTTATAAAAGGTCTTCTTGTTTCCCTTTATGCCTGTAGCTAGTTTGATCTCATTTTGTGCCTTTGCCTTTCTAAATACTTGTTTGATCTCATTTTGTGCCTTTGCCTTTCTAAATACTTGTTAGAGCATCAAGCCCTACATTGTAAGCAAAATCTGCACTTTTCCTAATTCTTTTTTTTATTACTTTCATCAGATACCAAATGGATATGCTCATATTTTCATCTTTATGTGACATTTGTTATATCTCTAGATATCATATTCTATAATGAAGCACTAAAATAAACTAATAATAGGTTCATATGCCATACTTGGTTTGACTAAGCTAATAGTTGCTGACAAACTAATTTTCTGATTTATGGTATCCATCTGTCTGTCAGTCTGTCTATACATTTATGCATAAACTTCACTGTGGAACGAGAGTCCCTAGCCTAAATTTCATCACAAATTAATGTAAACCTAATCTAAAGTGTGCTTATATTTAGCTCAGTTAAATTCCTCTTTAATTCAAATTTACAAGTTTCAATGAGGCTATAAAATGTCCGGACTTTCCCTGTCACCATAATTTTCTATGACTTCACACGAGTGATGTTACACATAGCTAAAGAAAGATAGTTAATTATATTTTAAAAGATTCATTTCTCCTTTCCTTGAACTTTTTCTCCTAATCTAGTCCCACACCAATTTATCTTCCTCTGAATATTCTCAGGTTGACAATAATAAAGAAAATGTGTTATGAAGTTTGAAAAATCTTAATGCACAACCTTTAGAAAGCATGAACAAAATACCAGAAGCTGAGAACTTGATGACTGAAGAATATAGATATGGTCAGTTTTCTTTTGCGATTAAAGATGATTCTCACAACTCAGCCTTCTATATATATGACTTATTGCTTAGTTGTGATGTACTATATCATGTCTAAATGATATTTATCCAGGTGAATAGAGCAGCCTGTCTAATTTGCTGGCCTCATGACAACCCTGGGGTCATTTAATAATACTGAGATGTGATGGAAAAATAACCAGCTAAGGAACATTTGTTCCCTTGTCTTCCTCTACTTGTAATTGTATATCTTTTACCTTATTTAGGCTGTGTCAGGGGGTTTTTCGAAAAAAGTAGCCTTTTTTCAAAAAAACATCACCTGTGTCTAGACTGCAGCTGCATTCTTTCGAAATTAAATCGAAAGAACGTGGCTTTTCTTTCGACGGCGGTAAACCTCATTTCATGAGGAAGAACGCCTTTTTTCGAAAGTGCTCTTTCGAAAAAAGGCGTTCTTGAATGCCAACAGGGCTTTTTAGAAAGAGAGCATCCAGACTCACTCGCTGCTTTCTTTCGAAAAAGCGGCTTGCTTTTTTGAAAGTACTGCTTGCAGTCTAGACGCTCTTTTTCGAAAGAGGCTTTTTCGAAAGATACTTTCGAAAAAGCCTCTTTTGAAAGAGGCTTGCAGTCTAGACATAGCCTTATTCTATGTCTCAAAATTATTAGAACTTTCAGTCAAAATGTACTGTTCTCCCAAATAGCCCGTGTATTAGTCTATATCTACCATTCAACCAGAGACTCATGGTAGTAGATTTAAACTTCTAGGCTACGTCTACACTGGCCCCTTTTCCGGAAGGGGCATGTAAATTTCACGAGTCGTCGTAGGGAAATCCGCGGGGGATTTAAATATCCCCCGCGGCATTTAAATAAAAATGTCCGCCGCTTTTATCCGGCTTTTAAAAAAGCCGGAAAAGAGCGTCTAGACTGGCCCCGATCCTCCGGAAAAAGTGCCCTTTTCCAGAGGCTCTTATTCCTACTTCAAAGGAATATTCAAAGTAGGAATAAGAGCCTCCGGAAAAGGGCACTTTTTCCGGAGGATCGGGGCCAGTCTAGACGCTCTTTTCCGGCTTTTTTAAAAGCCGGAAAAAAGCGGCGGACATTTTTATTTAAATGCCGCGGGGGATATTTAAATCCCCCGCGGATTTCCCTACGACGACTCGTGAAATTTACATGCCCCTTCCGGAAAAGGGGCCAGTGTAGACGTAGCCATATAGAATCATAGAATACTAGAACTGGAAAGGACCTCAAGAGATTATCAAATCTAGTCCTCTGGCCTCACAGCAGAACTAAACAGCGTCTAGATCATCCCTGATGGATGTCTATCCAACGTGCTCTTAAATATCTCCAGTGATGGAGATTCCACAACCTCCCTAGGCAATTTATTGCAGTGTTTAACCACCCTGACAGTTAGGAAGTTTTTCCTAATGTCTGTCCTAAATCTCCTTTGCTGCAATTTAAGCTCATTGTTTCTTGTCCTATCATCAGAGACCAATGGGAACAATTTTTCTCCCTTCTCCTTGTAACACCCATTTAGATACTTGAATTCTATGACACCAAGTTGTATAGAAGGAACTGGTCAAGAGACCCCCAAAAAGAGTGCCATGAGCAAAAGCTGCAATTTTTCTAACAACAGAACTAATTTTTCTAATAGCAGAACCAAAGAAACAAGTATAACATGCACCATAAGGATAGACTAAAAGCTCATTGGTTATTTAGGCACAACCTTGAGCAATGGATGGTGGATGATTTGAACCAGTCCAGGAGCAGCTCTAGGAGAAGCTTGCCTAAGACTCAGCCCTCTGAGTCACCATTTGTCCCCACCTCCAGGATTCAGTACCTGTCTTTCAGTCTAGATCAATAATAAAAACTATGATACCTCCATGACGAGTCAGTTGTGCTCACCAACAAGTAGGGTTTCCTTTAGTTCTCCATAGGGATTAAGCAACCACTCACACCTATGCACACAGACCCAATTCCACCTACCTGTCTTGGGGAAATCTTGCTCCCACTTTCCATCTAGCCCCTGACTAGGAATGTAGACCAAGTCATCATCAAGTAGTTAAAGTGGTATCAAAAGAAATACTGTAATGATTCATTGAATTTGTAAATTTAAGCAGAGGCAATGATGTGTTATTTGAAAGACATTTTTCAAAGATACTTTTTCATTTTGGGGAAAACATGAAGCTTCAAGTTCCTAATGATGCAGGTAATCCCTTCTTATTACTTCTTCCTACTATATAAGCTGTTCTTATTGTTTTGTATGGACCACAGGGGACTAAAATGTAAAATGTATAGATGCTATATTTATAGCACATGTCAGTGAACAAGCATTGGTTTTATAGGGGAATTAAATGAGTCTGTTATAATAAAATTTATTGTTTAATCTGTGAAAGCTCCAGAGACTTCTAAAGGTTAGACTACCAAGTAATAAAGAAAGAGCATCACAATTATAATCTCAATAAGCAGTATTACATGGCTGTAAAATAGGAGTGGGCAGAAAGATTACACAGATACGTTTAATGCAATTTACAGTTTTACAGGCTTTGTGTATGAATTTAAGAAGAGATTACTGAATTGCAGCCTGTCATAAGTGGCTATTAAAACTGATCTTCTTTGTTTTGTTTTTTGAAAGGACTCATTTGGAAATTCGCTGTCAATCTAAATCACGTTCACAAAGGAAGAGTCTATATCTTGTAGTTAAATGAGCCATTTCTGCCAAATATAATGAAAATGCAACCACAGAACTTTCTGTCAAAATTTACTGTGCTCCCAAATTGCCTGTGTATTATTCTATATTTACCATTCAACCAGAGACTCATGATAGTCAATTTAAACTTATGCCCAGGTAACAAAGGATAAATTATATCAAGGAAACAAATTCTAATGTTCTATAAACAATAAACAATCCTGGCTTTTGACTGGCTGAAAAACAGTCACCCAATGAACCCTTAAGTACTATATAATAGTAAATACTCTGAGGCTATGTCTACACTGCCGGCTTTTGCTGGTAAAGAGTATGCTAATGAAATGCTCATTAGCAACTTCTCACACTTCATTTGCATAATCTCTGCCCTGATGCTTTTTACGCAAGAAGTTTTTGCACAAAATCTAGCAGTATAGACGGATCAATTTTGCGCAAAAAAAAACCCCTTTTTGTGCAAGATCCTTATGCCTCAAAAAAGGAGGTATACAGATCTTGCACAAAAGGAGTTTTTGCGCAAAATGGATCCATCTACACTGCTAGTTTTTGCCTAAAAACCTCTTGTGCCAAAAGTTTTGGGCAGAGATTATGCAAATGAAATGCAGACGTAGGCTAATACTTATCAATAAAGAATATTGTTACAGCATTAAGATGACATATACACATAACTGTGCCCTGATTAGTTCAACAAAATTATTCTAAATCAGGTTTGTTTTCTGGCCTTCTAACTTTGTGTTCCTTATTGAGAAGTCCACAACTGTTACTGCTAAAGTCAATAGGAATTTGAGCCTACGCTATACCTAGGGATGAAAAGGCGGGCCATAAATAATCTCCAAGTAATCTAATATGTAATGACCCATCTGCAGAGTACTACAGGATGTTGAGAACATCTTGGCACACATGAAATTCAGGTCTCTTCCCATTTCTGGAATCAGAGGTCTCTCACCTGTTCTCTCACAAACTGCCTCTTTCTGCAGCTATTCATTCATTTGGAACACTGCTGTTGATTGTGCCAAGGTAAAACTTTCTAAATGAAACTAGTAGAAGCATTCAGACACTATGACCTTCTAACAGAAATTAGTCTAGTCTCCCCAACAACAACAACAACAAAAATATCCCTGCCTGACACCGTGGTGGCAGAAGTGTGCAATACCTTGAATTTTTACTTACTTTAGTTCAGCACCTTCCAGGATTGGATTGAACCCTTAGACAAGAATCTTGGATTTATTCTCCTAGCCTTGGGAGTTCCTACTGATGTTTTCATACCATATTGACCTTTTAAAGTGTTCATTGTCCAGACTGGCAGACCCTCACTTTGTATGAACTCACACACTACTTCTCTCTCTCCTCCCATTTTTCCTTCATGTGCCTCACTAGATTGTTTTCCTTTTTTTCCCCCTCTAACTCTTCCTCCTTTTTAATTTTCATTTCATATGGATCAATAATAAAATGGTTTCTTGCACTGTAACTTGGTTGTATTGAGTGAAGTTATTCCACAGACTTTGTGCAACCAGCCTTTATGTGAAGCGGCATACTGTCATATGCCTATTGAGATATACATTAAAATCCTAAAAGGACCACTCACTGTTACTTTCCTAAAGATAATAACTAATACCACAAGTGGAAAATCATAAAAATCAAGAAGAATTAACAATAATTCTTTTCAAATCCATGACCTCTCTTATCACATTGTACATAAATGTAGAGGTAATACAATCTTCCAAACTTTTTTTGCTTTTACTAATTGATAGCTAGATATCACATTGATAGGTACATTGGCAATTCCCAGCCAGAGTGCCTGAACCTGCAAGATGCTGAGCCCCCTTCAGTCCCTCTGACTGCAATGATCCTCAAGGGTACTCAGCAGCATGGAGGGTCAGGCCCAGAAAGGATGGGAACAGGCCAAGTAGGTTTAAAAAAGGCCTTTAATTCATGATTTAAAAATTCAGGTTATAACAAAAAGTTTCAACTATGTCCGGTGAAGATATTCAGAATACATTGATTTCATGTTCTGGCATACATTAGCATTTACATTGGGTTTCAAGGCACACCTATTAAACCTAGTCTTTGTCTTCAATAAATGCTGCTGCTAACACCAACAGAAATGAGTATTTGCTTAGTGTAGATATAAGACAAAAATAAATCCTGCACTATGTATGAAGAGTCTCAGGAAAAAAACATTTCACAAAATAAAACAATAGTTCTCTAAATTCTGAGAAATATTGGTAAGCCAAGAATTACAAACATAATAAATTTACTAGTAATTGAAAGAAAAGAGAATGAAGTGTTTACTGTAAAATTAATACTTTTCCATTAAGTTACTATCATAGAATACTAGGACTGGAAGGGACCATGGCACGACCAAATACTGTCTAGACCATCCTTGATAGACATTTAGCTAACCTACTCTTAAATATCTCCAGGGATGGGGATTCCACAACCTCCCTGGGAAATTTATTCCCGTGTTTGACTACCCTGACAGTTAGGAACTTTTTCTTAATGTCCAACCTAAACCTCCCTTGCTGTAGTTTAAGTCTATTGCTTCTTGTTCTATCCTCAGAGGCCAAGATGAACAAGTTTTCTCCCTCCTCCTTATGACACCCTTTTAGATACCTGAAAACAGCTATCATGTCCCCCCTCAGTCTTCTCTTTTCTAAAAGAAACAAACCCAATTCTTTCAGCCTTCCTTCATAGGTCATGTTCTCTAGACCTTTAATCATTCTTGTTGCTCTTCTCTGGAGCCTCTCCAATTTCTCCACTTCTTTCTTGAAATGTGGTGCCCAGAACCGGACACAATATTCCAATTGAGGCCTAACCAGCGCAAAGTAGAGTGGAAGAATGACTTCTCGTGTCTTGCTCACAACACCTGTTAATGCATCCCAGAATCATGTTTGCTTTTTTTGCAACAGCATCACACTGCTGACTCATATTCAGCTTGTGATCCACTATAACCCCTAGATCCCTTTTTGCCGTACTCCTTCCTAGACAGTCGCTTCCCATTCTGTATGCGTGAAACTGATACAGAAGTGGAAACACTTTACATTTGTCCTTATTAAACTTCATCCTGTTTACCTCAGACCATTTCTCCAGTTTGTCCAGATCATTTTGAATTATGACCCTATCCTAGAGAGCAGTCACAACCCCTCGCAGCTTGGTATCATCTGCAAACATAATAAGCGTACTTTCTATGCCCCTATCGTCATTATCAACACCAGGAGCATTCAGACAACATTGTATCTGAAAAGTACTTTGTTTTCTATAACTTCTTTCATACTTTTATGCCCCAAAGCACTTTTCAAAGTGCTGAGTGAGATATTGCTTGTGCGCTTGTAGGTTCTGTTGGATATATGTGATCTCGGAAAAGTTTTGACAAAGAACTTTAAACGCTATTACTGGGTTGCAAGGCTCAGAAATATGATTTACTTTTCTGATAATATTGAAGATGAACCAGTGTAGAAGCCATCCTCATCTTCACCCAGGGCAGAAAAAGAAAGAAATCTTCCTGGAGCAGGCAGTACCCCCATCAGCATGAAATCCTAAAAAAGACTCTCTATATGTCCACTTATCTATGTTTTTATGTGGCACCTATCCCAACAGTATATGACAAGGCATTACCATAATTCCCAAAGAAAGGCTACTGAGAAAACTGCATGTTGTCTCTCCCCCAATAAAAGCTAATAATAATAATCCAGCTCTTATTTTGTGCTTTTCCTTCATAACACTTTACAAAGAAGGGGCTTTACAAAGTATCATTAATACTATTTTACAAATGGGAACACTGAGTCATAAGGCAGTGAAGGATATGCTCAAAGCCATGTTAGAAACTATTGGCAGAACTGGGTCTCTTGAATGTCAGGCAGTGAAATCATCCACTTTAATTGAGATAAACTTTAGTAATACCAAGTTAATAATATTGTTGATTCATTTTTTAGATATAAAGATCAAGAAAGTTGAATCATTTTGTCTTGCTAACACAAGTAAAATATTATAAACCAACAAAAGGCATCTATAACCCTCTATTATTAACAATTGTCTATGAAAATATATATAACGCAGTGTTTCTAGTATTTTTAAAGCATCAAAAATTATTTTCAACAGTATTTAAAAAATATTAAATAACAAACTTACATCTTTTACGTATGACTGACACTGACAACTTGTACACTAAATTGCATCATGCTATTATTTAAAATAGCAAAGTTATGTTGCTCCAATGTCAGTGACCACAGCAATGCTATTAGCAATAACCTGGACATCTCTGAGAGAAAAGGAAGAAGATATTTAAACTAAGTCTCCACAGGACAAAAAAAGTTCTTCATAGAATCATAGAACTGGACCTGGAAGGGACATTAAAAGGTCATTGAGTCCAGTCTCCTGCCCCCATGGCAGGATCCAGTACCATCTTCTAGACCATCCCTGATAGATGTCTATCTAACCTGCTTTTAAATATCTCCAGAGATGGAGATTCCACAACCTCCCTAGGAAATTTATTCCAGTGTTCAAGCACCCTGACAGTTAGGAAGCTTTTTCTAATGTCCAACCTAAACCTTCCTTGCTGCAGTTTAAGCCCATTGTTTCTTGTCCTATCCTCAGAGGCCAAAGCAAACAATTTTTCTCTCTCCTCCTTGTGACACCCTTTTAGATATCTGATTTTCTAAATTAAACAAGCCTAATTCTTTCAGTCTTCCCTCATAGCTCATGTTCTCTAGACTTCTAATCATTCTTTCTGGTCTTCTCTGGACCTTCTTCAATTTCTCCACATCTTTCTTGAATTGTGGTGCCCATAACTGGACACAATACTCCAACTGAGGCCTAACCAGCGCAGAGTAGAGCAGAAGAATGACTTCTCGTGTCTTGCGCACAACACTCCTGTTATTGCATCCCAGAATCACTTTTGCTTTTTTTGCAACAGTCACACTGTTGACTCATGTTTAGCTTGTGTTCCACAATGACCCCTAGCTGCCTTTCTGCAGTAATCCTTCCTAGGCAATCACTTCCCATTATGTATGTGTGAAACTGATTGTTCCTTCCTAAATGGAGTACCCTGTATTTGTCTTTAGTAAACTTCCTTGTATTTACCTCAGGCCATTTCTCCAGTTTGTCCAGATTATTTTGAATTATGGACACTATCCTCCAAAGCAGTTGCCACCTCTCCCAGCTTGGTATCATCTGCAAACTTAATAAGCATATTCTCTATCTCAATATCTAAATCGTTGATGAAGATATTGAACAGAACCGGTCCCAAAACAGACCCCCGTGGAACCCAATTTGTTATGCCTTTCCAGCATGATTGTGAACCATTAATAACTACTCTCTGTTATCACAGTAAAAATCTGATGTCTATTTTATCTGCTCTCCAATTTGCACTATAGATGGCATCAAGGGAGCAGGGATAAAGAGATAGCAAACAGGCTGAATGAGGGAATGGCGAAAGAACCAAGTCTAGGGGAGGAGATGCCCAATACCAAGTAACATGGTCTAATAAGTCAAAGATGTAGAGCAGAGGTATAGAAGCTGGGTGAAGATGCAAGAGTGACCTTGATAAGAGCAAAAGGTCAGGATAAAAATGTTCTGCCAAAACTGTTTTAATATTGTTACTGAATGTGTCTGTTTTCCATGAAAAAGTTATTAGGAAAAAAAACCCAAAATAAAGACAAATATGCAGTAATTTTTTTTTCATTTTATGACCAAAAGCCAAAATATTTGGGCAAAAATTTAAAACATTTCAATTCACATATGCTGCTCCAATACCTACAAGGAGTGTACTTCAGTTGCTTCATGTTCTCAGGCTGCTTTGCTATGTTTTATATCCCATGATAAACGTCATCCATGAAATTCAAAAGATGCACCACCTCCCTTTACTAAAAGTTATCTTGGTGCATCATGCAAAATGTATTCTGACTATATAGCCTGGAGTATAAAGAGAGGTTTGGGAGCAAAAGGCACCTACAATACAGCTCCCATTAATCACTAATGCAACATTAAAATATTTTGGTTTTCAGGTGAAATATTTCAGCTTTTGACTCTGACAAAAAATGAAATTTTCCACTGAAAATTAAAAAGAAAAATCTGACCTATTCTAGGGAACAGTAAAGATCAGAAAGAGAAAGAAAAAGAATCAGAGTGAAAGGACAACTGTCAGAGGGAGAAAAAGAGGTTAGAAAGAATAAGGAAGGGAAAGGAAGATGAAAGTTATATGAAAGGAGAATTTTGGAGGTAGTTTAAAGTGCAGGAAAGATAAATTAATAAAACGGAAAAACAGATATACTGGATACGAGTTAGGCAGAGATAAAACAGAGAAACCACCTGAAACAAAGTAAAAGGAAGAACATAGCATAAAAGAAAGACGACAGTAAAAAAATCCCAAACATTATACAGAAACTCTGATGACAAAATGTTAAAAAACATAGACATTTAAGAGTATGCTTAAGACATTTAGGCCTGGTCTACACTAGGATCTTAGTCCAAAATTAGCCCCTAAGGTCAATTTTCTAAGTGCTGCAGCCACACTATCAAGTCCGTTATTCCAGAATAAGAGGCCACAGAATTCAAACTCTGTAGTTCTGCTTTTCATGAGGAAACATTCCCAAACATGTAAGTCCAAAATAATATCAGTGTGGATGCTCAAGTGCTGCTAATTCAAACTAATCGGCCTCTGGGAAGCTTCCTGCAGCTCTCCAGAGTCTTTTCCAGGGCTCTGAGTCCAAAGCAGGCTCTCTTAAACTACCTTGGGGTGTGTCTACACTACACCGTTTTTCCAGAATAATGGCTGTTATTCTGGAAAATCAATACAGCATCCACACTGCAATTGCATTACAGGCAGTCCCCGGGTTACGTACAAGATAGGGACTGTAGGTTTGTTCTTAGGTTGAATCTGTATGTAAGTCGGAACTGGCGTCCAGATTCAGCCGCTGCTGAAACTGACCAGCGGCTGACTACAGGAAGCCCGAGGCACAGTTGCTCTGCCCCAGGCTTCCTGGAATCAGCCGCTGATCAGTTTCAACAGCGGCTGAATCTGGACGCCAGTTCCGACTTACATACAGATTCAACTTAAGAACCCCAGGCATCCCCAAGTCAGCTGCTGCTGAAACTGATCAGCGGCTGATTCCAGGAAGCCCGAGGCAGAGCAACTCTGCCTCGGGCTTCCTGTAGTCAGCCGCTGGTCAGTTTCAGCAGCGGCTGACTTGGGGACGCCTGGGGCAGAGCAGCTGGGGTGCTGCTGGGTTGCTCCAGTAGCGCTGCTCCTAGGCGCTACTGGACCAACCCAGCAGCACCCCAGCTGCTCTGCCCCAGGCGTCCTGATTCAGCCGCTGCTGAAACTGACCAGCAGCGGCTGAATCAGATCTCCTGGGGCAGAGCAGCTGGGGTGCTGCCTGGTTGCTCCAGTAGCGCCGAGAGCGGCGCTGCAGGACCAACTGGCAGCACCCCAGCTGCTCTACCACAGACATCCCGAGAAAAGCCTGGTCTGCTGGGGGGGGCGCACTAGCTGTGCCACCCCCAGCAGACCAGGGAGACGCAGGCGGCAGGACCGAGACGCGCTGCGGTCCCACCGCCCCGGTCCTCTGCATCTCCCTGGTCTGCTGGGCCCGCGGAGCAGCTTTCCTCACCCCAGAGGACGCGGACGGCAGGACCGCGGCGTGTCTGAGCAGTCCTGCCGCCCGCGTCCTCCAGGGCGTGAAAAGCCCCGTTCGTAAGTGCGGATCCGACATAATTCAGATCCGCATAACCCGGGGACTGCCTGTATTTTGACAGAAAGTTGAAATAACTGATGTCTTTTTCTGTTGGCCGTAAGCCTCATTCCACGAAGAATAAGCCCTTTTCCAAAAAATCTTTTTCAGAAAACTGTGTATAGAGGGTCCACTGCTGCTATGTCAAAATAGCTCCTCACCAGGGCCATTCTAAATATATTCCTCCCCGGTGCCTCCTGGGGTTCTAAGTCGATATTAGGGGAGACTGCCTCAGACTAATTTTGAGGCTTCCCCGTAGTGTGTGGATGCTCTATTTCAAAATAAGCTTGCAACGTAGACATACTCTCCGACTACATTCGATTCTTTCCCATAGTGAGGACAGAGTGAGGACATGGAACTTTGAATTTCTAAAATCAGGTGCCCAGAAGTCAAAGTAATTGCCTATGTAGCCATGGCCCCAGTGGGATGATTCAGTAGAAAGTGGAAGAGTGTGTGTGTGTGGAAGAGAAAAGTAGGTGATATCTGGTGGATCTGAACTTTTGTTAAAATATTATTAATTGCTTGACTTTTTTCCTCCTAAAACTATAGAGTCTTTCTAATGTACGTATTTCTCATTGTCACTTGCATATAAATTCAATGAAGGGCTTGTTGGCTCAACTGGCTTGTTGGCTCAATATTCTTTTTCCTGGAAGGAGTGAATCGCCTGCTACATTAATCCTTATTTTGTCTTTTTAG
The DNA here is from genome assembly GCF_052426305.1 of Pelodiscus sinensis. NCBI lineage: Eukaryota > Metazoa > Chordata > Testudines > Trionychidae > Pelodiscus > Pelodiscus sinensis. The sequence continues at coordinate 32,587,285 of NC_143052.1, read as the reverse complement.
GTTAAAATAAAAACAGAGTTTATACTTGCTTATGATGAGGAATAGAGAAAGTGTGTGAAACACTGTAATTTAAGTGCACAGTTGTTAGTGTGTTACTATAACGTTATATACTACTTCAGTAGATAATTTCAAATTAATACCAAATGGACTGGCTCCCATCTTCAAGTAAGTAAAAGGTGGTTATAAAGAGAAGGGGACAGATTTTTCTCCTATCCTCTGAGGACAAGACAAGAAATAATGCATTTAAATTGAAGTAAGGGAAATTTAGGTTAGACATTGGGAAAAATGTCCTAACTGTAAGGGTAGTTAAGCAATGGAACAGCTTACCTAGGGAAGTTATGGAATCTCCATCATGGAGGTATTTAAGACAAGTTAGGCAGACATCTGTCAGGGATAGTCTAGATCAATCTTCCTCAAACTTTTTGTTACCAGGAACCGGCTTGCTGCCTTACTAAACCATGTCAGGGAGTTCTCAGGGACCTGCACCAGTCCACAGACCAGTTATTAGGAAATGTTGGTCTAGATAATGTTTAGTCCTACCTCAAGGGATGACATATGAAGGTCCCTTTCAATCAAATATTTTTATGATTCTATGATTCTGCATCAAAACTCAGGGTTAACCCTCCAGAAGATTGCACCAATAATGAGTCTTGGAACATTTCAGTTCTGAATAACCAGGCAGAGCCTGTAGCGTTTTGCTTTGAGGTTTCAACAATGTCAAACTTCAAAGTGAAATTCAGAGATCCTAAAACGAAGAGATCTGCACATAGTGGTAAGGATTGCAAAAGTCATTGATGGAATGAATTCCTGGCACAAGTAAAGGCAAGGTGATTTTGGCCATTGACTTCATTCAGGTCAGCATTTCACAAATGGATTTTTTATTGCCCTAGGCTTTGTTGCTGCACAATGTTGAAAGTATTATGCAAAATATCTATTGATTTATATTTTACATTCATGTATAAAAGCTTAGAAGAAGAGAAAAAGATTTTGACTCAATTGTTATTTTTAAACATGCCTTCTAAAATGATTATTGATCTCAAAACACAAATCCAAATACCTCCATTCGACAAAGGATTCAATCAAAAGTGCCTTTGTTCTAAGAGAAAAGTGTAGTGACAGTTAGTGAAAATCCATTTGAAAAATCTATTGTTATTTGGGTTTAAAACTTGAGAACAAGTCAATGGCACCCACATCTGCTATTAGATGCACCATTTAGAGGAAAACCTAATAGATTCTCAAATACATGAGAACTATGGAATTGATCTTGTACACACTTAATCACAGTAACTTTATATACATATTTAAGAGTTTGCGGGATGAAGCCTAATGAGGATAAAAAATGGGAGTGAAAGACTTAGAACCATGTAAATTACTATAAATAATAGTGGAATGTCTCAAAGAATGTTTAGTTCATTTGTTTTGCTTCTCTTCTGATTGCTTACAAATCTTATGAGGAGGCAGAAATGTGATATTTCCATTTAAAATGTTTTACTGAAACAGTTTTATTTAATCAAGAGTGCAATAATAACCAGGATATATAGCTGTATTATAGCAAAAATATACACATGCAGGAAAAGTTCAGACAGTGAGAGTACATGCAGTGGTAACTGTTAATGCTAAAGTGATCACTCTTTACTCTCCCCCTGCTCTGTGATGCACAGTATGATGCATGATGTGAATACTGAAGCTTCAAAGAGGTGAAAAAGAACAACCTTTTTACCAAGTTTGTTACATTAAATCTTTTAAAACAGCTGGGTGCCAGGGCAGGTAAATAACAATCTCCCCAGGAATCTTTTTAAATGCCTATGCTTGCAGGAGATTTTCTTGAAACAAAAGGTAAATAGATTTTGTTTTAATTACATAGATTGATTACTCATTTTTCATTAGTTAGTGATCTTTTAGACTCAGCATTAAAGAATGAGAACATAATGCAGGAGCTGTTCCTGGCCAATAAGAAAAGAAAACAGAAATAGTTTTGTGAACTTACTCACTCTAATGCAACATTTAGACTGAAAAAAAACCAAGTTAAGAGAAAGCTCAGCCTTAGCTCTGCAAGCTTCTCTATATATAGTAAAGCATTGGAGCAGATTCTCTGGTACATTCAGGTTGCTCTAACAGTACAAAGGGCAGATCCATTCACTGGAGAAGTCTCTTGACAAGGAGAGAATACCCAATGCTTGCTTTACTCCCCACATAGTCCAGTTTGCTGGTCTCACAGTGCATGCTCCAGCTGTTTTCAGTTGACATAGAATCACTTTAAGCCTCCAGGCAATGCTAACTTATGCCAATGTCAGTACCGCTCTGCTTTCAGGAACCAGGAGTCGTAACAGGCTTATTCTAATGCTGCTGCAATTAATTTCCCCAGCGCAGAAAGGTTCCTGGTTTCTTTCAGATTCATACAGACAGGATCAGGAGATTGTGTTCCACTTCTCATTCATTCTGCTTTGGTTTGTCAAGGATGACTGAGTTTGATTTGGGATTTGCAGCCTATAGGAAGCCAACAAAGATTCCAAGCTTCATTTGATGAGTACTATAAGGAAATATCTTGAATTCCCAAGATTAAATATTATAAGGAATGTAGGATCAAAAATGTGAATCAACTAGAGCTATCTATAGAGTTGTGGAATGAAACAGATCGTGAACAAGCACCTGGTGGAATATAAGTTTGATGTGGGGTGCAGAAAAGCCAATGAGAGAAAATGGCAATGCATTGCAGAGTTAGACTCAGGTTTTTATGCACATAATAGTCCCAGATCTTGAAAGTGATTGAATGTAAAAAGAAAGTATCCCAGTTCATTTATCTAAGCAGGACTGAAACAAGTTGGCCAGAAACTCTTCTAATGTTTTCATGAGAGAGAAACACTCCAATCCTTGAAAACTTCACAGACCAGCACTTCAACATCCACAGAAGCAGAAAGTTACACAGTAATCCAGAGCTCAAAGCTCACATGGAAACACACACCCAACTAGATTAGGTTAGATCCTTTTCTGGAAATAGAGCACATAAAAAGAAGTAAAATGCTCCACAATAGTATTCTTTTTCTCTATACTGTAGTATATTGAAGAATCATGACATAAGAACATAGACTAAACAGAGGTTCCTTTTATGTGAAATGACTATGGTTTTGGTTTAACTGTCAGTGGGTTTTGGCTATAGACAGGAGTTGCTTGGTTACATGATTTTCTTTCTGAAGGATTGTTTTTCTAAGTTTGGAATAACACACTTCTGTACTGAGCTGTATATTTGATCAATATTGCCTCAATTATTTCTTCTTGTCTCACAGAAACAGAGTGGCTTAAGTTAAACAGCACCTGAGGAAAGTGAAAAGTGAAAGCAAAAATGATCAAAAGAGTTAGTCAAGCCCTCAGTCTCTCAAGTACGCAAACTGCTGCCTTGCATCTCCAACAATAAAAAAATGATCATTGCCAGAAGCACATGTTGTAGCTTTTCATGGGACCTTGTCTCCCTCCCATGGTGCACAACCCACAGGTCTATTACTCTCAAAGAAGAGAAAATATTATATTCATGGATCTGGTATCAGCAGAAAGGACTTTAAGTCATCACTCCTTCTGTAGGTGAGATTAATGCAAGATTGCAGTGTGGCATGAAGACCTAGTCACCAGGAGCTGGGGAGAATCTACAATAGAATTCTTGTGGAAAGACTGTGAATGGATGTGAACATCAGTAGCACTGAGCCTGCCCAAAAGAAAACAAAATGCTTGGAAAAGAGCAATACATTCAGTTGGGCTAGTTGTTGAGAGGCCTGCGTATTAACTACAGTGTGATAAATTATTGCAGAACTGTGCCTCTGGCACTCTTTTGCTGTATGTACTTTTAACCAGCATGTAGTAATGGCCATTTGCAATGTTTAATTATCTTCATAGTGTGCAATGAGCATACAAAGGACCGCTTTAGAACAAAATGTGTGACATTTGAATGGGGACATAGGCACTAAAACAGAAGGCAACATTTTGAAACAGCTCATGAGTGAGTTGCAGCTCCACAAATCTTCCCCCTCCTTCGTGGGTGAACTGTGCCTATTTACACAAAAAGAGCATCTGAGGTGTGATGGAAAGAGATAGCACAGCTCACCGTTGCCTCTGTTTTGCCAGGTAGAGCAGTATTTATACTAGAGTCTATGATATGGGAAGTCACACTTGGCCAAGTTCAGACTGTGTTCCAAACACGGTGTGGACACCATTTTTATCACCACATTGGCCCCATTATCTGCAATGACTAAACCTATCAAAGGCCATTTGAGGTGAAATGTTCCTTTTTTTTCCTCAGTCTCTCTAGGAGGATGGTTTTTTTTTCTTTTGCCATATGTTGTTTTCTTAAAGCCAGCATTGGAAAGGGCAGCCTGTCTATAAAAATATCTGTGGACTGGGTTGTTATGGGGGGAGTGAGAAGGAAGGAGATGGTTTAGAAGCACCTGCATTGGACAGGAATGATGCTCAGTGAACTGTGACTGCCCTATAGTCATCTCTTTGATCACTTACCCACAAATCAGTTGTTACATCTATCACACTTCAAAAGTTTATTCTGCTTCTAGAAATATGTTGTGCAGAAGCCTGTATTCTTAAGTTGTCCAGTGTAATTAAAGTCCATTTCAGCCTATCACATGAAATTGTTTATGAAAATCAGCCAAAAATTGAGACAAATAACTTTGAGAGGTCAAAACTGAATTGCCTTAAGATAGAAAACTGTGAAAAGGGTCTTTCAGGACCTTGGTAAAGTCATCCACAGATTGGCAGGAGGATGAGCAGAAGGATTTTAGAATTTGGAGAAATCATAAATAGTAAAAATCAAAATATGACTTGATGGGTGGATTTTAAAAGGATGATGTTAACATTCCTCCTTGGACACTTTATCTGGAGGACACTAAGCCTTGGTCTACACTAGAGAATTATTTCAAAATAATAAGTAAAGCATCCACACTAAGTCCATTATTTTGAAATAACGGGCTGGTTATTTCAAAATCTGTACTCTTGCTTTCCTCGGGGGAAAATGCTAATTTCTAAATAGTTATTTCAAAATCGTTTTAGTGTGGGTGTTCTGGTTCTGCTAGTTTAAAATAATTGGCCTCCAGAGACCTCTCAAAGTTGTATTTGTGGCTGCTGTGACCACACCTGCCATCTTCACTGCTCCCCTTCTCCTGTGGAGCTTAAAACTACATGCAGCAGCAGGAGGACTCATGCCACGTGGTCAGCTTTGCCAGCCCTATGCCACATAGTGGCATCGCAGGAGCCATGCCAGTTCCCAATGCTCCCTGACCACTCCCATAGTTGCCAGTACATCTTCAGCTACCACTGAACGGGGACGTGGGAGAGCTCTGGCCTGGACGGGTGCAGAGATCGTAGGCCTCATCAAGGTCTGGCGGGAGGAGACTAAACTCCAAAATCTCTGCAACAGAAAGCAGAATGCCAATGTCTACAGCCAGATCATCATCAGCCTGTCCGACAAAGGCCATACCCGGACCATGGACCAGGTCCGGATGAAGGTCAAGGAGCTCTGGCAGGCCTACCACAAGGCCAGGGAGAAGAGCAGACACTCTAGGGTGGCACATTTTCTACAACCAGCTGAACACCATCCTGGGATGGGAGTCAAACCTCTCCCTCCCCCCCATCATCATTGGGTCTGGTCAGAACATGTCCAGCACCAACCTCCAAGAGGAGGAGGAGGAAGAGGCCAGCTAGGTGAACATGAGTGCCAGCCAGGACCTGCTCCTAGTTCTGGAACCATTCCCCCCGCCCAAGATGTCTTCCAGGCCTTGGATAATCCCCAAGGAAGGCACTTCAGGTGAGTTCTATAACTTTCCTTATTCAGCCTGGGAGTCGCACACGAGCCTGTACATGCGGGTGCATATGGACCATCAGCATAGAGCACTTAGCCCCATGACGCTCTCACACAGGAACCCCTCGGTCCTTCTCACAAGGTTTCTGGGGAGGACTGTCTTATTCTGGTCTCCATGATGGGACACCTTCCCATGACAAGCCACCACTAAGGAGTCCGGGGTCATGGAAACAAACAGAAATGCTGCACACGGCACAGGGTCATGCTCGCACTCAGGGAGCATCTGCTCCCAATCAAACGCATCAATTCAGAGGAGACTAATCACATGCATGGGAACTTGCCAGGGGGAGGAATAGGAGGGAAACCCAGTAGCGCTCTCTCTGGTAAGCAGCATCTGCTGCTCATGTACATCTCCACCGGCAGGCAGGGATTGAAGTTCTCTCTCTGCAGGACACTGCCAGTGCTGGATGCAGCATGTATGGAACACAGAAGGAATCTGAGCTGCCCCATTCCCCACTCCCATCCACAGGTTCCTGGCTTGCCCAGCACCTTCCCATACCTGCTTGTCCCTGGGACATGGGGGTAGAGATGCTCTCCTGGGACTTCTGTGCCTCTGCAGGAAAGTGCTCACTGTCTAGGCAACAAATGGCCTTGTTTGAAGCACATCACCATCATCTGAACCGAGACCTTTGGTGCTGGCTCAGACTAGGGCTAGGCTTCATACACAGTGTCTCCCAGGATGATTGCACTTGTAACTTTTCTTCACAGCTGGGCCAGCTGTGAGCTTGGTGCATGTCCCTCATCCAGGGGCTAGAAGAGGAGCACCAGAAGTGAGCCACTGACCAGCAGCAGTGGAAAGCCACCCAGGACCATTCCAGCATCTTTCCCCAGTTCCTCTCCCCAATAAACAGTCTTTTCCCCCCTACAAACAAAGATTTTTTATTTGCTCTGCAGGGGAGGTGAGGAAAGGAGGCACAGGAAGGGAGGAGCGAGTGATGAAAGACATACAGAGGAAATGCAGGGACCTCTTCTGGAGAGACATGGGGGGAAAGTCTCACATCTGGCCTCTCCCTCAAGGCCTCTCTGATGAGCACATCTCCTTGATGTGCTCTCCTAATGGCACTGGTATCCAGGCTGCTTGTATGCCCTGGCCAGCAGTTCAGCCCCACCTTAGCAGGAAAATCTCCCTCTGGATCTTACACAGGTTGTGAAGCACACAGCAGATCACCACCACAAATGGGGTGCTGCACTCGTTGAAATCTAGATGGGTGAGGAGACTCCTGAACTTTCCCTTTAAGTGGCCAAACACACACTCCACAGACATGCATCTGACGAAGTGGGTCTTTGCCCACGAAAGCTTATGCTCCTACACTTCAGTTAGTCTATAAGGTGCCACAGGACTCCTCGCCGCTTTTGCAGATTCAGACTAACACGGCTACCCCTCTGATACTCCACAACTATGTGGCACCTGCTCAGCCTGGCATTGAAGTGCTCCTTGGTGGGGTCCAAGCTGCCCATGTAGGACTCCATGAGCCAGGAGAGCAAGGAGTAGGCTGCATTGCCCAGGATGATGATGGGCATATCCACATCCCCCACTCTGATGTGCAGTCAAGGAAAAAAGTGTTGGTGTGCTTCTTTCAAAACAGGCAGGCATTCAGGAAGATGCAGGCATCATACACGTTCCCTAAACACCCAACACTGATATTGATGAAGTGTCCCTTGTGATCCATGAGGGCACACAGCACCACCAAGAAGTACTCCGTCTGTTTATGTAGCCTGAGGCATGCTGGTTGGGGGCCAGTGTGGGGATGTGAGTGTTGTCTATGCCCCCTCCCTTCCACAGCTGGGGAAGCCAATGGCAGCAAAACCTTCCACAATGCTGTCCATGTTCCCAAGAGCGATGACCATCCATAGCAGCATGTGGTTGATGGCTACCTGCAGGAGCAAGGACCCAGTTGTGGATTTCACCACACTGAACTGGTTCCCAATAGCTGTCTGGCCTAGGAAAGTTTCCACAGGGTAATGGCAATGCGCTTCTGCATGGGGTTTATGGGTCTCAGTCAGGTGTCTTGTCACTTGAGGGCAGGGGCGAGCCACTCGCAGAGTTCTAGGAAGGTGGCCTTCCACACGTGGAAGTTCTGGAGCCACTGCTGATTTTTCTATACCTGCAGAACGATGTAGTCCCGCCAGTCCGTACTGGTCTCCTGCTGCCAAGAATGGTGTTCCACGGTATCCAGGAGACTGAAGGGCATTGGAAGCAGCAGGAGTGCCAGGACCTGGGTGACGAGGGCCTGTGGTCAGGGCTGGTCCTCATCCTGCTGTAGCAGCATGCAGACAGTGTGGAAGTACTATGCCATGAGGTGCAGCATGAGGCCTATAAGTCTGGCACTCCTTTGCAACAGCTCTAGCTCCATGTTGTGAGTGCTGTGGCATCCACAGGGGCAACAAGGGGCATCCACAGGGGCACTGTGTCCATTTTGTGTCCCATGAGGTCGGAAGCAGTGAAGGAGTGGGGTATGAGACGTAACCATAAAGAGGAGCTTCTGACAGCG